>NC_056737.1:1652526354-1652565915 GCF_019279795.1 Protopterus annectens | reverse complement strand
ATTTGTCTCTCCTTGGCTGTGCTGTATTGGTTCTTCGCTCTTTGCATTTCTGCAACATCCACTACTTTCTTTGCATTCATATTCCTCCCCTTTCCCGTTTTGCAGATTTCTGCATGCAGAGTTGTCAGCTGCCGCCGATTGCCCTCCGTCGGTTGATTGGTGTTAATTGCTCATTACGACTCCAATTACACTGCTTCTGCATTTCCTCATATTCTCCGCATCACCTTCCTGTATCCATGGTTGTTGACGGGGCGGCCGTCACATGACTGGTTTGGGGAACATCGTCATCCTCGTGCACATGCATCTGTGCATGCATTGTATACTCTCAGCACATCTATTTCCTCACACGCCGGTCCTGATGCTGTGATGTGCATTGTACAGCCCAGATTTGCTGGGCTCCAATGTGCTTCCTCCTACAGCGGCACACCCCTCTGCGATTGACAGGTATTCCCTCTAGGCCACTCCTCGGTGTTTTACCGCTCGCTTTGGTGCAGCCTTACGCCGCGGGGTTTTGCGATTCAGTATTATCTGCCTCATTTGCATGGCATTGACTACTAATACATGGTTACGGCGCCAGACACCGACGCCACTCCTTGGCAACCCTTGGGCTGTGCTTGTGGCTTTCCATTCATACTATGGTGTATTGTGGCTGTGATGCTGATGTGTCTTATACTGCTCTTTTATGGCATTGTCATATTACTTCATTGTTCCTCACCTTCCGGACATGTCCTGGGGTTCTGCTGTGGTTTTTGCGCATACGACATTTATGTCGTTATTTACATTTTCTGCAGGTTTTCCTTTGACATTCTCGGTTTCTTTCCACATTGCCATGTTGCACCACTATGACACATGACGTTGGCAGCCTTCCATTACTCCTATGTCATGTTTGGATATATGTAAACCATTTTTTTTGGTTTACATTGCCGTGCTGTTATGCTACGCCCGCGCCACTTTGTGAATCGCTACTTGCCTTCATTTGCATGGTGCAACACCGCACATGGGGTATTTAACATACCTACGCCGGAGGCAGCAACTCGCCGCCGCTGATGCACGTGGGTTTGGATCGTACCTGAATCGCTCGGCAGCCATGTCTGGCGTTGTGGCGCCTACGCCATGCGTGCGCCTGGCGCAAGGTTCATGAATCCCGGGGACTGTCAATGTAACGTGTTCATTTTGTAACATAGATTTTTGAAATATGTCAGTATAAGTTGCCCATTCCTTCCCCCCATTTACAGCCTTTATACAGGTTCCTTGCACTAACAGGTTGAGAGGGATGGCGCTGAAGTATGACTGCACTGCATGTTATATACATACATACGTATATACATACATATATATATATATATATATATATATATATATATATATATATATATATATAATTTTCCTTCCTTTATATTTTTATATATGTAGATCTATAATATGGCTCTTCTTTATCATATGTATATGTTTCATCAGACGTATATATATATATATATATATATATATATATATATATATATATATATATATATAATATATATATATATATATATGTGTGTGTGTATATATATATATATATATATATATATATATATATATATATATGGCTGATGTAATTCACCATATATATATATATATATATATATATATATATATATATATATATATATATATATATATATATATATATGTGTGTGTGTGTGTGTTGGTATATGTCTATATACAGCCCACAAAAAGGTTCCACAAAGCATTCTCTCTAATATTGTATGCCTCTATTGCAAGATATGCTTGAAAAAGCAACATTAGGGCCTATAGCTCAAATGGTATAGTGGCACATACCTCTGACTGTAGTGATCATGGTCATGGGTTCAACACTTGGGATTGCTGTTTTTTTTTTATTAATGTAAAATGACCTTAATGCAGGATATGTTTGTTAAAGCATGAAACATTTTCATGGCTCACATGGTGTGGTGTGATTGTAGAGGACAGCATCCCAGGTTCAAGACTTGGCAGGGCTGACTATTTTGTTGCTGGGCAGAACAAGGTCTGATGGATACAGACTGATTAAGGCACGTTTAAGCATATTATACTTATAATGTTATATTTAAGCAATAACCCACAGCTGGGTGTAGGAAATGCTAGAGTTACCCATGGATGGTGTGGTTTGGTCACAAGGGCAAAGCCTGAGTGATGAAACAAAGCCAACCGTGGGTAAATACAGCACTGTCCATACCCAGCAGTGGGTTATTGCTATTATACAATGACATTATTTAAGAATAACAATACTTACCTTTCTTAAATAATGTCATTGTATAATGCCTCCGTGTTGCCCTGCCATGGTTTTCCAGTATCCTGGGGCATTTCTGATGTACTGCACATGCGTAAGGGACGTGTTCCCATGCTTAAGCAGTACATCAGTGCTGTGCAGAGGTAGCAATGGAGATACAGAGATATCCATTGCTTCTTTTAACATATCTTGGTATGTTATATGAGTTGAAGAACTCATATAACATAGTGATATATATTAAAAAAAGCAACGGAGATCTTCCTTTCTCTGTTTAAAGTAAGATCTCCATTACATTTTGTTATGATATCTTGCTATGTTATATGAGTTCTTCAACTCATAAAACATAGCAAGATATGTTAAAAAAAGCAACGGAGGTCTCCGTTGCTATCTCTGCAGAAAAAAACAAAAAACAAAACAAAGAACAAGAGATATACAAATGGAAAAGGTCTGGGCAACCGGACCTTTTTACATTAGTATACTCTCTGATTTACAACAGGCACTCTGGTTGAGCTGGCCAGTTAGCATACTCATTTTTGTATGTTAATGGCCAGTAATTGTGTTATATAAAATAATATTTATATACACATTATAATTTTACGTTTACCTTCCATGACATCCCCCTCTGTGCTTTCTTTACATTATATTCTTGTGTGACTATACTGTACAGGACACGTGTGTTTATATAGGGATTTCACATTATTTCTACACTGACATCTCAGTTTTGGAACTGCTACACTACCCTGGTTGACAAAAAAATAGTTTCTACATAATTTAAGTATACTAAAATAATGTTAACACTACTCTCATATGGGAGAATAAGCTGTTTCTTTTGGGACTCAACCTATGAACACCTGTATGTAAAGCTGGAACTCTAACCACTACACTATCATGGCTTGAAAGTTTTACCTGTCTATTTTCATTTAGTTCCTATGGTATGTTTACACTATGCTAATGGGACAGCCATAATGTACACATCCACTTAGCTACACTTAAACATTCCTTAGGGTATTAAAAATAAGTATATATTATTATTATATTTTTAGGTTATATGGGTGTGTATTGTGATGTTCTAACAACTACGTTGGACTGTATTCGTGAAATACTGGCATTGATTGGGCTTTCAGGCTTCTATGTGTGTTTCATGCTGATGCATAACATGTTTTCTATCTGCGTTGTGTGTTTGTGGGGCTGTGCTTGTGGTTTTTAACGTTTGGGGGATTTATCCCCTGTTACGTGTACATTTGCGAGCAAAGCTCTAATATTATGCTAGTACAGCTTAGAAAGTGCCATATAGCACTTTCTGAGCACAGGGGACATGTTTAGTGTCCATGCACTGTGCAGACATGCCCCCTGCACATGTACACAGATCATGTCTGTGTAGAGAATACAGCAGTGTGCCTTCATGAATATTCAAGGTGCGCTGCTGTTCTACATGAACATGGAACACTCTGTGCAAGAATAGCCTTTTTCTTGAACAGAGTTTTCCTGTATCCAAGGGTATATTTCAATTAAACCAGTTCTTAAAGCACATAGATTGAGAAAATGGGGTTTTCACACAGATATACATTTTTATTGTTTTATTATTTTATTCTATTTTGTTTTAATATATATGATGTGTGTATTTGTAGTATGTTTTTGTTAAGTGAAGATATAGCCTTTAGATAAGGGTGGAGCTTATGTTGATTATTGTGTAATTTGTTGCCTAGAGATAGCAGATGTTTTAAGCATTTATTGGCTGTTAGAGTGTCTAAGGATAGTATATATTTTCTGTGTTTTATTTTTTTGAATGTGATGTGATGAAGTAATTTTATTGTGAAAGCACTAATGTTATTAAATTCATGCATTTTAAGTGACATATTAAAAGTGTCAATACTTATTGGCTTTGTTTCTGCTTCTGTATTTTCATATATTAATTAAACAATGTCAACACCATGATCATGAACTGCACTGTAGTATTTGCATGTGCACATAAAGGATTGTTACATGAAAAAAAAACAGCCTTCAGAGTTGATTCTGACATGCCTTTATACAGAAGTGCTAGTGACCGCAGGTGTGACGCATTATACTCTGATGGCTCTTAAGCATGCCATTCTTCAACAATATGATGGTGTTTTTTCCAAAGGTGAGCTCTCAACACCATTATCTCTCAAAAAGAGTGGATAACAATTAATTGCCTAGGCCCAGTGTACAAATACTTCTACAATGAAAATTCCATCAACTTTACCTCTTAGTATGGTAGACAGTAGAGAAGCGATAGGTGACAGCAACTATTAAAATGTCCTAGCCTAAAGACATGCTTGGATGGGCTCATTGTGATTTCATGCTGGCAAGGTATATTAATAGACTATATCAAGTCAGGCTCAGCGACATTTGATGCATATTACTAAAGAAAAGTTAAACTACATACCACAGACATTTGCTGTGGGATATGAGAGCCAGATTAATATGCCTGTGCAAGTTACAGTCACAAATCTTGGAACAGACAATTTACACTTCAGCTTTTATTCAGTAAATTATTTTTAGTGGTCTAAGCATGTGGTGATGCTGGAGTCAAACTTGATGTTGAAAAACTAGTGATAGACACTCAATGCAATCACTTGTGTACCATTGCCAATTTTTCCACAGAAAGATGAACTGCAGTTAAGGTGGGGGTCTCCCCTTTCCCAGTGGTAGTGCAGCTATGGACTTGGTATATGCAAGTAGTGGAACTGAGCAGGTGCAACCTCCCCACACCACCACAAAAGAAGCTTTTAGTTTGAGAATATTTACTCCTGAATACTGTTTGTGTTCAGGAGATGTGAACACAATTGTGAGGCTATCACACAAGTCAAACATTTGTCATGGACAGTGTCGACCAAATAAGACATGCTGGTAGTTTAATGAAGTCAGAACTAGTCAACTAGTCAAAGCCACCCATATGATACTTGTACATCAAGTACAGCTGTATCTTCTCAAGCTAGGTTAAATAACATAATCAGAGGCATTTCATAGTAGGTTAACATTATGTTTTAGAACCACTCACTGTAAAGTACACTAATATGATGTACTTAAAGACACTCTTCCCAAAGTACATTCATAAGGATCCAGGCGGTCTTTACTTGCAGCCTGAAAATAATGAACATTTTAAAAGAACTTAAAAAAGTTTTTATATATGGTAGTAGTATAGCATTCAATTAAAAGTACTATGATGGAAGTTTACAGTTTGCTAAAAGGACAGTGCATTTGAGTTATAAATGACACAGATAGCTGGGTATTTTTGAAGATGGAGTGAAGTAGGGAGGCTGAGAATTCTGGGTGAGGCTGCAAAGGGTGGATGAGAGCAGAAGAAGTGCTGAGTAGGGCAAGGGAATGGAAGGCAAGAGTAAAATGGAGTGCAATGGATAGAAGTGGGTAAAGGGGCAGGTAGGACTTCAATAGGTACTTTAAGGTGGGACTTTGGTAAGCTGTAGTAGAAGTGAGAACTTGTACTATTAGTTTTACTGTGTGAGCTGTTTTTTGTTACTGTGTTAAAAAGAGTGTGTGTGTGTGTGTGTGTGTGTGTGTGTGTGTGTGTGTGTGTGTGTGTTCTACAAACAAATTTGGATGAAAAAATATCTTCTTCTTCTTCTTTTGGCTGCTCCCATTAGGGGTCACCACAGCAGATCACCTGTTTCCATTTCTTCCTGCCCTCTGCATCTTGCTCTGTCACACCAACCGCCTGCATGTCCTCTCTCACCAAATCCATAAGCCTTACCTTAGGCCTTCCTCCTTTCCTGTTACCTGGCAGCTTCATCCTTAGCATTTTTTTCCCAATATACTCTGCATCCCTCCTCAGCACATGTCCAAACCAATGTAATCTTGCCTCTCTGGCTTTGTCTCCAAACCTTCCAACCTGGGCTGACCCTCTAATATACTTATTCCTACTCCTGTCCATCCTCGTCACACCCAGTGCAAATCCTAACATCTTCAACTCTGCCACATCAAGCTCTGATTCCTGCCTTTTTGTCAATGCCACTGTCTCCAACCCGTATAACATAGCTGGTCTCACTACCCCCTTGTAGACCTTCCCTTTCACTCTTACTGGTACTTTTCTGTCACAAATCACTCCTGACACTCTTCTCCATCCACTCCATCCTGCCTGTACTCTCTTCTTCACCTCTCTTCCACACTCACCATTACTCTGAACTGTTGATCCCAAGTACTTAAACTCATTCACCTTTGCCACCTCTACTCCCTGCATCCTCACCATTCCTCTGTCCTCCCTCTCATTCACACACATATATTCTGTCTTAGTTCTGCTGACCTTCATTCCTCTTCTCTCTAGAGCATATCTCCTCCTTTCCAGGGTCTCCTCCACCTGTTCCTTACTCTCACTACAGATCACAATGTCATCTGCAAACATCATAGTCCACGGGGACTCCTGTCTGATCTCGTCTGTCAACCTGTCCATCACCATTGCAAATAAGAAAGGGCTCAGAGCTGATCCTTGATGTAATCCCACCTCCACCTTAAACACATCCGTCACTCCCACCGCAGACCTAACCGCTGTCACACTACCCTCATACATATCCTGTACCACTCTTACGTACTTCTCTGACACTCCCAACTTCCTCATACAATACCACAACTCTTCTCTAGGCACCCTGTCATATGCTTTCTCTAAATCCACAAAGACACAATGCAACTCCTTCTGACCTTCTCTGTACTTCTCCATCAACACTCTCAGAGCAAACATTGCAACTGTAGTGCTCTTCCCTGGCATGAAACCATACTGCTGATCACTAATCATCACCTCCCTTCTTAACCTAGCTTCCACTACTCTTTCCCATAACTTCATGCTGTGACTGATCAGTTTAATCCCTCTGTAGTTACTACAGCTATGCACATCACCCTTATTCTTAAAAACTGGTACCAAAACACTTTTTCTCCATTCCTCAGGCATCCTCTCACTTTCCAAGATTTCATTAAACAATCTAGTTAAAAACTCCTCTGCCATTTCACCTAAACACCTCCTTGCTTCCACAGGTATGTCATCTGGACCAACAGCCTTTCCATTCTTCATCCTCTTCATAGCTATCCTTAATTTCTCCTTGCTAATCCACTGCACTTCATGATTCACTATCCGCACATCATCCAACCTTCTCTCCCTCTCATTCTCTTCATTCATCAACCCCTTAAAGTACTCTTTCCATCTGCTCAACACACTCTCCTCACTTGTGAGTACGTTTCCCTCATTATTATTTATCACCCTTACCTGCTGCACATCTTTACTAGCTCGGTCCCTCTGCCTAGCCAATCGGTACAGGTGCTTTTCTCCCTCCTTAGTGTCCAACCTTTTATACAACTCTTCATATGCCTTATCCTTAGCCTTCACCACCTTTCTCTTTGCCATGCACCTTATCTCCTTATACTCTTGGCTACTTTCTTCATCTCTTTGACAATCGTTCTTCTTCTTCGCCAACCTCTTTCTCTGTATACTCTCCTGTACGTCTTCATTCCACCATATATTACAAGAAAATAATAGAATGTCTTCACAGAGACTTGGACAGTTAATAGAGGACTAAGACACTGAGCTTTTAATAAGCTGCTTTCTGTGGTACAGGTTTTGATTTCTCTCTGTGTAACCTTAAACAAATCACTAAACCAGTCAACCACTCCTCCCACCCTATGATAGGTATACAGATTGATGTAAATGTAGTACAATCACAATGTAAGGTCCATAGTTTAAATATCCATGCAGCATTCCACAATTAAATTAGTAACATCACATCTGTCACTTTTGTGCTTTGTGTTAGTTTGCAGCTTGTCTCTGGTCAAATAAAGTAAAAAAAAAAATAGGACACGTAATCTGCACATCTACCTGGTCACTAAATGACTACATGAATAGCGTTTTCAAAAATTTCTTGAAAGCATGAAAAGTTTTACATAGCGCATATGACACAGTTCATTTTTTTAATTTTTTCTCTAAGTCATTTTGTCACACATTAAAAATCTGTCATCATTGCATGAACATTGTAGGATTAAATTTTAATCCCCTCTCAGCCATGGTTTGGCTTCCTATCAATTATCTAGTCACTTTTTTTTCTTTATCATCCTATTACCTGCAATTGCCAGGGGAGGAAGGAAGTCAAGATAACTTTTCTCATATTTCTTCTCTCTCACTAATGTTTCTCTCTCTGCGACATGCACTGTGCACCGAAGATGCTGGGCACCGTAAACCAGTCTGACTCTGCAGCACAACTGCTGCAATGAATTTAAGTAGTAATTAATGCCTCTTTTTTTTTACTGCTTTAAAAGAAAAAACAGCTAGAGAGTTGTCCACTGCTGCTCCGTTTGATGACTGCTGCACTGGTGCTACTGCTGCTACTTAATTAAATCCAGGCAGCCAGACAAATGGTAGTTCTTGATTCCACAACACAATCCATTGAATCCAGAACCCCACTGCTGCAACTTGCAAGTGCAACCATGAGCACATTACAGTCAGTCAGCCAGGTTATGTAAACATAGAGCGTACACACCCCCTCCAGCCCAGAGCTGAATTCCAACAGGCTGGCATTTGCCTCACTAAGCTGACATCATTGTGCATGCCATGCATGTGACGACATCAGCAACAGCTTCGGCAAAAAAAAAAATATGAAAAAAACCCCCTGGGAAATTCAGAAATTAAAGGGGCCACTCAGGAATCTGTGGCACTCCATTATTTTGCCCTCAAAACCTGTAAATACTGAGGAATTTGGTATGGCTAAGAGGTATGTCGGCTAGCTGATGCAATTGGATGACATAGTGCAGGAGTTGTGGTGGCAACCTTGACGGGTTGGGACACAGATGTGGTGGGTGTCTGTTCTGCTTGTGGCTGTGCTGCCACTGCTACCTGTGGAGCTTTGGTGGTTTTTCTAGATCTAGTGCTGATGGCCATTTGCATTTCAGCAGCAATGTTTCCAAAAAAAGAGATATAGAGTGGGGAGAGAAATATATAAATACCATAAATTTCATGTCATTTTAATATTTTAAAATATTTCCAAATTTCCACATAAATGTGGTAAACTTTGGCACATCCAGATGTGAATGAAAAGTTATTAATGTGTCAGAAAACACCTCAGTGTTATTATAGGCATTAAGCAAACAGTTAGTTGACTATGGCATATATTTATTTATTTATTTATTTAACATTTGTTGACCGGGAAAGTCTGACTAGGTTCCACAGATCCTGTTTTCAGTGGAGGTCCAGGAAGAAATGCTCAATAACATATATGCATTACAGTTAAAGACATCCCCCTGGATTCAGCAAGCAGCCATGCAGGAATAAGTTATTCCTGAATGGCAGGGACCGTTCCTGTTCAGCACGGCAGTGTGTCATGCATATGTATGAAGGCACGCTGCTATGCTGTAAAATGGACATGGTTCCATGTCTGAGTGCAGGGGGTGTGTCTGAGAGCAGAGCTCTCACAATACACACACCCCCTGCATTCCAGAATTGCCATTCGGCAATTTAAAATGAGCGAGAATGCTCGTAACACCCCCGACCTGTCAGGGTAAAAAATCTGGACAAAGCCATAAGGGACAATTCTCCCTACCAAGCCAAAAGTTAATAGAATAACAGATTTAGCATAAGCACATAGGGCACACCTCCCAACATCATCCCACAAAGCAGAAAGTTGATGGAATAACAGGTTCAACCCCATGTTTGTGAATAACACACACACACACAGAGGCTTTGATGTTGATGCAATACACAGAGGAAACTGTATACATGGATGTACTTCATTTTACAGTGAACTCATTTTGGCCTATGTAATTCCACCAAGACAAATTGCCAAAACATCACATCAGTAAATAATCAGTCCGCCAGTTTAATATCATTGACAATGGTACTGGCAGGGTATATGTCCTCTTCCCCAATGTAGTGCAATCCTGGAGTTGGTAAACATAGGTGTGCTGGTGTGGGTGGCACAACCCCCCCCCCCCACACACACACTTTGGAGGGTGTGGGGTGGTGTAGAACCAGACATAATGTGATTAACAACTACTTAACCTGTTAACATAAAATGTAGAGTATAACAGCACACTAAGTGGGGGATACACACAACAATAACCCAATGTGGGTGGCTATGCCCACAAGAACCACACCAATGTTTATATACCAACACCAGTAGCGCTGTACAGCTGTACAGTGAGGAAGAGGGCATTTACACATCCACTACTAGCTTTGATGGAATGTATTTTCACAAGATGATTCCTTTGAAATGTTACCTTTTGCCATTTCCTGGACAATGATCTCCTGGGACATATATTTTCTGCAAATTGAAGTAGATCCCTTCACATACACACACACTTACTTGACAACACTGAGAGTGGAACCCCTACCTAGGTACTTATTGCTACTAATATGTTTAGCCTTAATTGCACACACCACAGAGCTTTTAGGGTGAGATATTTCCTGAGTTTCCTGTTAAGTGAAGAATATCACCAGGCTTTGTACAGTATGGTAATGGCAGATGTACTGGGTGTTAATGAACAATACATAGTATGACATACTATCATATACACATTGACAAACACATACAGTCATAGACACATTTGACAGACCTAGGTTTAGCAGTGCTAACTACCTCGTCAGTGAGTCCATACTGTTACAGAGTTTTTGCACACAGCACATGCATCTTTGGGCTGGATAGTGTAATCACTTACCTGTATGGTTGATGGTGACAGTGGTCCTCATACAGTGGACCTTGGGACATGTACTGGGGGTACCATGTAGTAAAGACAGTATACCCAGCACCCACACCCCACATTGGATATTGTACTCACTGAAACCCATGATAATGCTCTGACATACCCACAATCACACATTGACTAGGAGTTCAGTACAAACCCTTGTGTATCTAATCAGTGCTACTACAGGGATATGCATTTATTGCACATGCCACAGGGATAGTATGGCGAGGGGTTATCATGGCTCTCCTAATGTCAGCAACATCACCATCCCTTATAATGTATGGCAAGGTTTATTGTATTTGAAGAATGTGGTCTCAGAATGCTGTCTCCTGCAAATATGCACACTCACACATAATTGCTCACACACACACACACACACACACACACACACACACACACACACACACACACACACACACATTTTCCAGGACCCATGCCTATCTACCCATTTGTAGAACAGTGTTATGCTGGTACTGCAAGCTTTAGGTAGCCCATAGGGTGAAGAGTGTAACAAGGTATATTTAATGTCAGTCACAGCAGCAGCCATTTCTAAGTATAGCAGTGGATGGTATAGTGGGTGAGAAGGCCCTCAGAGTATTTTCAACTACAAGTTTGCAACCACACAGACACTGTTACTCTTAGTAATGCACACTGACACAATTGTCAGTACTGAGGTCCATAGGTGCAGGTGTTCCTAGGTGTGTACCAAGCTAATGTCCATAAAGAGATGAGAAGAGTAGGGCATGTGGGTAGACTGAAAGTATACTTGACTGACTAAAAAACACCAGTAATCCAAAAAGTCAGTAGAGGAAACCGCAACCATGCCAACACTATAAGCGAAATAAATCGCTAAACAAAAAGTTAATTAACGTTCACAATATACGCAGTGTAGATTTATTTCTAACACTGACAAAATTTATTTAATGTCCAGAAACAGATGGATTAGGGCAACTTCTTACTCTAATTGCAATAGCCAGGGACTTATATACTTGGCGACATGTCAACAATGCCAAGCATTTTACGTCGGTAAGACGGAAAGATCCCTAAAAAGAAGGATCTATGAACATTATTATGAGATAGCTAAGAACAATACTAACAATGCACTATACCGTCATACTTTGGCATGTACATCTGCTAAATTTTCATTTTTTGTTATCGAGATGATGGCTAGGGATAATAGGGGAGGACCTTGGGAAATTAAATTAGAACATAAAGAAACCTGTTGGCAGATAACATTAGAAGCCAACAGGTTCCCTGGTCTAAATGATACTATCTCTATTGCCCCACTTCTCAAGCTTAAAGCAGGTAGAATATAATAATAATAACAAGATAGTATTTATTTATATCAAGTCTTATGTAATAAATTTTTCTTTATACACATACATTCAGTTTTTATACGTATTTAATATAACATCATATAAGTATAATGGATCATCTTTGTTTTGTTTGATTGTCATTATTTAGTAATAATTACCATATATTTATACATTTTCATATATATTTTTACATAAGTTTAGTATGAAATTTATAAAATATGTTTGATTTTTATTAAAGTAAAAGCATATCAAAGTTATAAGAATTTTACATTTTTTAAGAAATTAAGGATTCTTTAAAATGGATGTTTGCCATTTTTAAATTTTAAATTTCAAACATTAATTGATTAATTGTTTTATCATCTATTAAGGCTATATAAGATGAGCTGAAATTTTAGTCAGTTCTTTATCTGATGAAGTCAAGCAACTGCATGACGAAAACGTTTGAGAGTGTATATTGTGAACGTTAATAAACTTTTTGTTTAGCGATTTATTTCGCTTATAGTGTTGGCGTGGTTGTGGTTTCCTCTACTGACTTTTTGGATTACATGTGGGTAGACTGGTATTATGCTACCTGACATTTGTCAGCAGGCTATCTATCAACCGATGCCACTTGAGTGATCCCCCGGGTGACAGTTAAATTCAACATCCAATCATCTGGTTTTCTCTTGCAGAGGGCCAGTGAGGTGCTCCAACTGACATGTATGCAACATATACTACACAACATGGCCAGTGTCTGGGTTAGAGACCTGTACCCAAGCATGCTCTGTTGACTGTGGTAGTCTAGTTGAGGTATCTGTGGCATGTGGTGCATACAGGGTGGAGTTTCCTAGCTGTGGCATTCATAACACAGCTGGGCAGACATGTCAGTGTCAGTCAATCAGAGATCACCTGTAAGCAGCCAAGATGGATACCTAACATCTGCAAATCAGTACAGAGGACAAACAGAAATTAGCTAGCCAACAGGTTATGCATTAGTATGAATGTTTTGACAGATAGACGTCTGACACTGATAGGTATGCCATTACTACATGACAGCAGTCCTCAATGACATGTCCTAAACACATAGTAGTCTACAGTTAATATCAACATATCAGATCAATATCCAATAGCAGATACTTAAAAGCATACAGCTTACACACCAAGAACACGATAGGCAGTATTCAGAGTCCAGCTTAGCATGCAGGGGTGTATGGTTCCAGTACTACAGTCTGCAATCTACTCTTACTTGGAAAAGCACTGTTAAAAGTAATAACATAATGATACAATACATGCAGGTATGACTGCATATAACATGGGATACTACCCATGTATGAAACACATACAAAGATAAAAGATTGTGGTACTAGCCATGTATACTCAGGTGTCCCAAACAGTTATACTCACACCCCTTGCTACTTTAATGACAGCACATAGAAGCATGTTATGTACATGGAATTTAATACACTTATTAAAGATGTCATTACCCTGCTATTTTATCAGACTGGAATGTGATCAGTGGTTACCAGGGCAGAGCTATGATGAGCAGGTGTAAGCATTGCTTAAATGTAAATGCTAAGCAGATTTGTGCACTGGTAAGTGAAGCCTACATGGTCTCAGTGCCTTTTTGTTAAACCGTATGTTAGCACCTCTTACTGTCACACAAACCCACGCAAACACACTTAAAGCTGCTCAAAACTGCCTTAACCACTCTGTATCCAACAGTCCTTGTTCTGCCTAGCAAGAAAATAAACAGCCCTTGCACCCAGGGCCCTCTACACCACAATCACAACACTTAACCATTACACCATCTGAGCTGTAAAATGTCTGTTGCTTTTTCAAATATATCATTCAGTACATGTGCTGAATAGTAGTGAACAACTGCTTTGACTACTACAATTGTTTACTACTTGTTAGTGAAAATAGTGTTGAATCAGTCATGTTTTTATATCTAAATATACACATATCAAATAAATATGGTGGGATACATCTGAGAAGGTATATACAACACTCATGTTTACACATAACAAGGATATGAATATATATATGTATATATACACATATGTAGATATATATATACATTTACATGCACACATATATTTATATATCTATATATATATATCTATATATATATATCTATATCTATATATATATATATATATATATATATATATATATATATATATGTATACAGAAAGAGAAGCGCTACAGAATCCTGAAAGCCCAAAATCCTGAAGACCAAAATCCTGAAAACTCAAAATCCTGAAAACTCAAAATCTTGGAGACTCAAAATCCTGAAAACACACAGGATACCAACACTTACTATATTCCAGCAAAAGTACATACAGAAACATATTACCCTTCAACTATATGCAGGTGAGCAAGCCCCCCTGCACCCCCTGCTTCTTAAATATAACAACTCCGAGATTGCACTTCAGTACACTAAGTGCAATCTCAGAGTTGATATATTTAAGTAGCAGGGGGTGCGGGGGACGCAGTCCCCCACATGGGGGGTGCAGGGGGGCTTACCCCCCATGTTATACTTGGAGAAGAGTAATATGGTTTATGGTTTATTTGTTTCTGTATGTACTTGTGCTGGAGTATAGTAAGTGTTGGTATCCTGTGTGTTTTCAGGATTTTGAGTTTTCAGGATTTTTAACTTTCAGGATTTTAGTCTTCAGTATTCTGGGCTTTCAGGATTCTGTAGCACTCCTATATATATATATATATATATATATATATATATATATTTATATTTATATATATATATCTCTATATATATATATATATATATATATATATATATATATATATATATATATATATATATATATATATATATATATATATATATATATATATATATATATATATATATATATGTATAAAAAACATATGCCCATAACATGCATTGGAGTCATACCTCAGGAACATAGCTCACAACCTCTTAGTGCAAGGGAAAGTAATGTAAGCATTGCAGTTATAAATGGAGAATGTTGCTACAGAAACAGGGGTTGTGTCAACAGACAAGATGTGTAGGAAGGCTCTTCTGAAACTGACATGTACGCCATCAGTTGCTGACAGACATCATAAAACCATCATAGTGAACTACCACACAAATCACAGTAATGATCCTGTGGAATACAGCAGAAATATGACCAATAAACATGGACAGTCTGACAGTCTGAAACATTCTGGTCAGTCCAGAGGTATACACAGAACTCCTTAGTGCAAGACATGTGGACCAAGCCTGACAAAGGGGATGTTTACAGCCATGAAAATGGGGATATATCACAAATACTGGAGTAGATAGGCTCACACAGTTGATGCATTCACACCCTCCTGTCTGTCCTAACACATCTTAACAGGAGGAGCAGAGGTCCCAAGTCCACATACTTCCCACTAGTTAGTGACATACATTGTCACAGCATCCCACTGCTTTTTCAGAAATACACAACACATATGGTGGCCAGGCAACAGTACATCTGACAAATATCTGGACATAACATCACACTAGGTAAATACACTGAGCTGCTAGGCATGTCACTAAGCACTGTGTAAACTACAGGCAGACTGCCACAACATAACACAAGTTTTCTACGGGGGAATACACATGTAATTGCAAATATAGCAGGTACTACAGGCATGTAACAGCATGGAGTAACAGACACCAGTGTGAAAGTGCATACCCACAACCAATCTCAACACAGTCACAGTCACATTATGGTAAGCCTAATTAATAGTACAGTATATGGACTGTGTGAACAAAACCATCCTCATATTTGCCACTCACACACTTACCCTACATATACTGGCCCAATTCACAGTGTAATCTGATGCCTGACTGTAGTATGGGACATGTCTCAGTCTGGCCTCCAAACATATATGCTGATAGGGTACCAGAAACTGGAGCAGCTTGCAATGTCAGATAGAACAGGACCAAGAACACTGACATCTACCACAGTCTGGACACAGGCCAAGTAACGTATTCACAATACACTGCTACACAATACTGACACTTTATCAACAATAATGATAAGTACACAGACCTTACTACAATACAGACTACAACAGAATGTCCAATACTGACACTTTATCAACAATAATGATAAGTACACAGACCTTACTACAATACAGACTACAACAGAATGTCCAAGTTTTGTCCTCAAATATAAGGCCTCCTATACATAACATGTCTGGCAGTCTGATATATCACTGGCTTGTTATCAGGAATGATGTCAGTAAATAATGATATACTGTACATATGCACATTTTACTGCATGACATATGGACTATGGGTGATAGACTTGGGGAACGGAGGCACAAACACAGGGCCAGTATTGACATATTGCTGTGATAAACTGAGAAAATTGCTGGTGTAACAGGGTTTGTTGTGACATATCTCTTCTGAGGGATATGAAGTCATTAACACACATGGATGTCACCATTTACTGACTGCAATCATCAGAGTATGCTACTGCATTTTTAAAGACAGAAAATGTGTGAGTAACACACCACATCTAAGACTCCAATCTCTGGCCAGTCTGCAGATAGCCCTACAGGTGAGAGTTTCCTCAACCACATAACACTGTCATGCCAGACTTTAAATCATCCAGAACAGCCATATCCACACAAACCCTGTTAAACCAACATTACTTAAAATGTTGAACAGTAATACTTACATTCTGTCCCCATGTCTGTAACATCCCCATCCTGTTTGTTGGCCTGTCTCCACAGTGTTTGTTGTAAACAGTATTTCCAACTACCCTCTGCGATGCTGTTTGTCAGACACCCACATGAAGTCCTGCTCACAGTGAAGGAAAAGGGCCAACACCCACATGAAGTGCTTAGTTATAGGAGTGTGTTTCCATGCAATTGGTTATAGGAATTATACCACAGCTGTTCCACATGCAATTAACAAGAGGGGGGCTCCAATTTGTGCACCGGCCATCAGCTGATGATGAGCATTACCTACAAAAGTCAAGATGATGCCTATGCAAAACAGATGTATTTTCCACATCTACCAGAGGGGTGGGGAAGAGAGAGAGAGAGGGAGAATGTAAGAAATGAAGAGAGAAAGAGCCAAGCTTGTTTGTGTATGATCCGTGGGTGGAGAGTGGTATCTGCGTATTATAACTGTTGCCTATATTGTTTACTAATCCATATTGTCACATAGTAATTGCACATGGCAGTAGACATTTATGGCTGTGGATTGTCTACAACAACCTCTACAGTGTTTGAAAACTGTTGGCATTGTAATGTGGACATTGGGACACATACGTCCTCAATATAATAATGTAGCAAAACCCACACTGCAATGGATCCTGTCATTACATAATAACACCAGCACCTGCACAGGATACTGATGACACACACAAAAACACATGCACTTACCAGTACTGAGATTTAAACTCCTACCTGGCTATGTATTGCTATTACAGTGTTATGCAGGTATCGCATGTGCCACGGAGCTTACGTGTTGAAGAGCTGTCCAAAGGTATCTTTGAAGGTGAGTGACATCAGCAGTAGTGCTAAAGGAGGGCTAAGGGAAGTGTAGTAAGTGTGAATGTCCACAAAATCAGGTGTCAACAAACACACACACACACTGTCTCACACAATCACACACATTATCACAGTTTCCAGGTCCAGGATTAGAACTCCTACCTAGCTAGTTTGCTACACTACAGTATTACACAGTTATCGCAAGTGTCACAGGGCTTAGAGGGCTGAAACATGGCCAAAGGGTTATTTCAAGGTGACTGACATCAGCAGGCATGCTAAAGTAGGGCAATGGGAGGTGTAGTGAGTGTGAATGGCCTCAAAATCATTCATCTCCACACACACACATACACACACACACACACACACACACACACACACACACACACACACACACACACACACACACACACACACACACAGATTTGCCAGTACTGAGATCCATAGGTTCATTGCTTCTCAAGTGTGTAGTAGGTGAATGGGCCTGAAGGCTCTACAAGGCCAGGCCAATGGAATACCTTGGCATCAGGCCACATGGCAATAGTCCCCAGTGTGGCTCAGGGGTGTAGTCCCTAGAGTGGTCCCCAGGGGTGGGTATTGTATTCACCATCCACTCATCTGGGTTTCTATTGTAGGTGGCCAGTGATGTGCACTGCTTCCCATGTAAGTGTTCTATATTCCATAACATGGACAGTGTCTGGGTTGAGCACATGTCCCACATGCATGTTCTTTGACATGTGGAAGTGTAGTTGAGTTCTCTGGGGCATGTTGTGTGGACAGATTGCTATCTTCTGATGTAGCATTCCTGACCTCATTTGGTGAGACCTGGCTATGTAAGTGAGGTTGTGATTGCACCTACATTGACAGCATGATATTGGTATTCAGTGTAGTTAGCGGCGTCTGTCCATACAGGGCATATGTGTATAAGGCATGGCATTCCTTTTGTGGGGTACATTTCCAGACTCTACAGTTGTTGCAGGTATCCAGAGGGGAACATGGCAAAAGGGCCACTGTGCACATTTATTTGGCCACTGAGGGGATGGAACAGGGTGCCATATCCTTTTACTTGCTGGATAACACACAGAAGATGTAACACATTAAAGTACTTTCTAATGTCAGTGGCACTGTTGTGGTCAACAGTCATGTAGTCCACTGCTATCACACTGTGATTACTATCTGGGAGGCAATATGCAGGGAACTATCAATATAGTGGTTGTTGCCTGGCCAAGTGTGTTTGTGTATGATACGTGGGTGGAGAGTGTTCTCTGAGTAATAAAAGGGTTGCCTGTATTGTTCTCCAATCCATACTGTCACATGTAGGGCTGTGGATTGTCTACACCATCCTTTCTGGTGTTTGACATCTGCTGGCTTTGTAATTTGGACATTGTGACATATACTAGGTCATCAACATAATAATTTAGCAAAACCCGCTACGCAATGGATCCGGTTATTACACAATCACAGCAACCCCCACACAGGATACTGATGGCACACACACACACACACACACACACACACACACACACACACACACACACATGCCAGTACTGAGATTCAATCCCCTACCTAGCTATGTATTGTTACTACAATGCGCTGGATTTATCATACTCACCACAGAGCTTATAGGATGGATGTTGTCCCAAGATACCTCTAAGGTGAGGAACATCACCATTCCTTGTAAATACTGGCATTGGGTGATGTAGTGGGTGAGAGATCCCAAAAATAATTTTACCCTGCACACACATTTATATTTGCCAGGGGTAAGGTTCAAAGCTCTACCTAACAATGTTTTTGGACCATTATGTTACGCATTTACCACATGCACCACTGACCTTACATGGCTTAGGGTTGGCAACAGGTACTTCTTAGGTAGATGATATCTGCAGGACTGCTAAAGTCAGGCACTGAGACGTGTACTGGGTGTAAATGGGACAAAAATCTTTGAGGTACGGACATACATATGTAGACATATGTACACACACAAACACTTGCCACAGATGAGATTCATACCCATACTTATGTACTTATTGCTACTACATTGTTCTGCATTTATGGCATGCACCATGGAGCTTACATGTTGAAAAGTTATGCCAAGGTATCTTTGAAGGTGAGTAACATCAGCAGCAGTGCTAAAGGAGAGGTAAGGGAAGAGTAGTAAATGTGAATGTCCATAACATCAGGTATCATTAAAGACACAGACTCTGTCATACAAACACACACAGTTTCTCAGTTGACTTGTTTTGGATTAGAAATCCTACCTTATTAGTAAGCGATACTGTAGTATTATGCAGTTATCACAAGCGCCATGGAGCTTATATGCTGGAGAGTTGTCCAAATGTATCTTTGAAGGTGAGTAACATCAGCAGCAGTGCTAAAAGAGGGGTAAGGGGAGAGTAGTAAGTCTGAATGTCCATAACATCAGGTATCATCAAAGACACACACAGTCTCTCACACAAACATACACACAGCTTCACTGTTGCCATATCTGGGATTAGAACTCCTACCTAAATAGTATTCTACACTACAGTACTACACAGTTATCACAATTGCTAGAGAGCTTATAGGGATAGCATTTTGCCAAAGGATTATTTCAAGTTGACTGACATCAGCAGGCATGCTAAAGTAGGGCAATGGGAGGTGTAGTGAGTGTGAATGGCCTCAAAATCAATCTTCACACACACACACACACACACACACACACACACACACACACACACACACACACACACACACTTGCCATGTATGGGATTAGAACTCCAGTATTACACACATATCCCAAGCACCATGCAGCTTATAGGGCTGAGACCTGGCCAGAGGGTTATTTTAAGGTGACTGACATCAGCAGGAGTGCTAACATGGGCAATGGGAAGTGCAGTGTGTGTGAATGGGCCATAAATCATTGCTCTGGAAACACAAACACACACACATTCACACACACACACACACACACACACACACACACACACACACACACACACACACACACACACACACACTCAGTCACATACAGGTTTACATTTGACAGGACTGGGTATACAAATGCTAGATGAATACTGATTTGTACTATCGTGTTACACAGTTATCACAAGCACCACAGCCACTATAGGGCTGAGGGCTACCAAAAGGAATGTCTACAGTGATTGACATCAGCACATCATGTGATATCGGCCAATTGGATGTGGGGTGGGTGGGACAGGCCCCACAATGGAAATATCTCTGTCACTGTCTGTCTCTCTCTCTTCCCCACATCTCTGTGTGTGTATGTTTGACATATTATAGTATGTTGGCCTTGGATATGTGTGAGTATTCCTATCCAATGTGTGTGCAAAGCATGAATGGTGTACAATGTGATGTTTGTGCGCAGACATCCTTGACTGACAGATATGTATAGTCCACTGTATTGTCAGACATGTGCTTCATTTCTCTAAGTGTAGGAGCATGCCCAGTATGACCTTCTGTATTGAGTGTGTGAATCCATTCCCGGTAGGGCTGTACTCCAGTCCAGGGTTTGGTATTCTACACCTACAGCTAACAACCTGTTTCTGCAGGATATCTGTAGATAGGTTGACAGTATGGAGTCACAGTGGGTGACATATAGTGGGATCCTGTAACTATTGCTGTATGTGCTGCTTATGTTACATGGTTGGTGTTAGCAGAGATATTCAGACATATGTACTGTTTTACACTGTGATGTATTATGTCATCAGCTACTGACATATATACTTATTTGCTCACAGTTATTTCCTGGGAAATACAAAATAAATGAAGCTGTGTCCAGTATTGTGGTCTGCAGCCTACATATTCCTGCACACTCATGACATTCTGGAGGGGTAGCTGCAGACACTTGCTGATGGGTCTGTGTAAATGGTCCAGCACCTTGGTACTATGGTGGTTGAGGATACCCTTCTTGTACATATATCAACGTTAACAGAATGGCCATATCCTGCTGTGGCCATGCCTCTCACCTGTATAGATTCACCCAGGTTACCAGAGGCAGGGCTCATATATCTGGTCAGTTCCCCTTCACATTGTGGTTTACAAGCAGGTTTGTAGCCACCCATTTCTGGGATTGCAGGCAGGGGTAGTATGGGCACACATCAGAGTTTCAGACTTCACACACTCCATGATGTCCATGCTTCTACACCCCCACTCTGTTATTCTATCTTCTTCCTAACATTATGCGAGCAATATCTGAGAAGTATCCCTATAGTTGACCCTTCATCCCAGCAGTATTTAGGGGTTGGTCCACAGTTCATGCAGTAGGACATGGTGGGCATGCTACTGGGATTTGTCAACAAAGCCTTGCATTTGTGTTCTGTTGACTGTGTTATGTTGTTAGTTGGGACCCCATGAGATACCATACATTGGCACTTCGGGTGAGGCACAGGCCTTTCACAGAGGACTGTAGGCCATTTGGTAGTGATGCAGGCCATCTGTAGCAGGCCAGTGCATTCTGTCTTTCCTACATCCCCAGGCTGTGAGCCAGTGGATTCCCCTGGGGTGACAGGGTAAGTGGGCAAGGTATTAATGGCAATAGTTCCTGTCTGTATTAATCCATTGGTCTGGATGCTGGCAGGGTGCTGCTAGGGGCACACCTGCATGGGACATCTCTTCAGCATGCTGCATTCTGTGGGTATTCCCATACGGAAGTGGGGGTCATACTGTACTCATTTGCAACAGCAATGATATGACCTGTGATAAACCTGTGGCTGATGGAGGGGTGAGCTGACTGCATGTGTGATATGGAAGCTATTTGCAGCTGGCTCACAGATATACATGGGACATTCCCCTTATGCTGCCTTGTGTGGCGACATAGGCAGTTTCCCATTACTTGATAACTGTGCCTTTTGTGGTCTACCAGTGATTAGCCAGACTACATCAGTATTCCATACTACACAGACAACTAATGTGCTGCTAACCTGTATGTACAATTCCAAAGTTGTGTGCCATTGACAGTTACATTTTATGCACTCTGCCTAGGGTACTTGCACCCGTGTACTGTGTATATGTCTGGGCCCACATTCATGGCATATCCATCTTTCAGACGGTGACAGATATTGGCATCTGGACAGTGAGTATATACAACTGCTGAGATGGGTATTGCTGAGAAGCATTGTGGTTGGCACTGCAGTTGTTGGAACATGGCCCTGTCATCCACAGTACTGCCCATAGGCTACTGAGATACAACCCTCCATGCTGACCACTTCCAGACAATATTGAACACACAACAACCTAACACATGGACCCATGCATATTGTATACATGCAACAATCTATCCTGTAGACTGGGCCAGCTCGAGTAATCTGTGCTCCACTGTTATTACACCTCACACTTACATGTTACTGCATTTCTACATAGAATTGTGGGAAGGGGGCCACCTGATGACTTTAAATATTTGCTTTGACTGTACTGGTATTTCAGGTACTCTGTTGTCTTCCATTTCATTTTGTATTCTGACCTATCATGCAGACTGGAGGCATATCAGTAGAGTACAAATCTTAGGTTTTATTGACCTACATTTCAGTTTCAAACTATTTACTCTTCAGAACTAACATACAACTGCCAGACCTGTTGTAGTCTGTCTGTATAGTTCTGGAGGGGGGCTGTTAACCATTGTCATCAATTGGAGGCCTTTGCCCCTTTCTTTATGGTCATCTACACCTGTCCTGCTGGCTGAGGCAGATGGTAGGTATGTGTCTCACTGACATGCATGTGTGTGTCCTATGGACACACATTTGGGCCACCACATGTGCTGCAGTGGGATTTGTCACCTTGTCTAGCACTGCCTAGTATGTTGACACCAGTATTTGTTATGGATTTCATGCTGCCCATATAGGTGTCCACTATCTGCTGCCATCCCATTCAGCCACCCGATTCCCTTGCATGCTCACATCCATACCATAGATACAACTATCAGAACATACTACTCCATTCAGCAATTGATAGGAAGAGTGACTTACCTTGTGGCTGTGCCAGTATTGAGGACGGTGCTGGCGGGCTGACTATGTCGGATGCACATAGTAAACTCCCTATACATGGCAAAGCACAGGTAGTGTCATGTTTTGCATCCCTTTTACTGTATGTGCGAGTCAGAGAGAGGTGTCATTCCCTGGGTCCCTACCGTGTCAGTGTATCTGCTATGTGTTGCCTCTTTGAGAAGGCCTGGGCATACTGGGCACACCTCCTTCTGCCTACATGGGCAGTCTCAGGTTGTTCCTCCTCCAAGTCCTTCTGTGTCTGTAATGGCCTTGGCAATGGTGGGGGGGCTGTGGGCCTTGCCCCATGCTGGTTTTGCAGGATCATATTGTGTAGCATGGCACATGCTATGAACATTTGTGTACATGTAGCTGGAGAGTACTGCAAGGCTCCACCGGATATGTCCACGCAGTGGAACCATGACTTGTGCATCCGAAACACACGCTCTATTATGATTCTGGTTTGTGAGTGTGCCTCATTATGGAGTTCTTCTTCAGGTGTGTGCCTATTTCTGATGGGCGTCATCAGCCATGGCTCCAGTACGTAGCCAGGATCCCCCACTACGTGGCCGTATGGGATATCCCCACTGGCAAATGACTGGTACAGTTGTGTCATATGCTTGATGTGGGAGTCCTGATAGCTTCCAGGGCTGCCAGCACAGACATTCAAGATAATGCCCTGGGCATCGCACACGACCTGGAAGTTGATGGAGGGGAAGACCTTGCGGTTTATGTAGACCCTACCCCGCTCACCGGGTGGTGCTTTGATGTGCATATACGTGCAGTCTATAGCACCCACTACCTCAAGGTATTCTGCTATTTGGTACAAGAGATGCATATTGTTGGTCAACGCCTCACGGGTGTTGAGGAAATACATGTGCTCACTGGCATGTGCTGACATGGCATCCTGGAACTGGTGGAGTACCCTGGATGCTGATGCCTGTGAGATCCCCATGATAACCCCAGTTGCCCTTTGAAAGGTACCTGTGGCTAGTATTCTTAAGCTTACACATACTTTGGTATCCACTGGCTACAAGCAATGGAGACAAAATGGATCATTAAGCTGAGGGCTAATATGGGGAAGGGCTTGAATGATGTCATACCCATTCAACGTTTACTTAAGATGAGAAGACTTAGGAAGTAACAAAGGGGTATAGTTTAATTTGCATCCTTAAAGGTAGTTTTATGTTTTAACAGTTTTTAGTGTACATTTTTCCTAGTTGTATGTGGTAAAGATATGTATATATTTTAATGTATTGTTTTGTTCCTTGTATTTTGAATTTCTGTATGTATATTTAGATGCAAGCACGCTATGTAACTTTAAGAAGTTGTGTCCAGTTAATCAATTAAGTATGGTATTCAACTAATCACATGCTAGGTTTTTAGTATATATAACAAGTGAATTTTTATGGTTGTAAATGTCTGATGAAGCAGTAGTGGTTACTGTGAAAGCGCTTACTATCAAATAAATTGTTGGTTTGTCTGCTCTTTGCTTTGCCTCACCTATTTTTTGCTACAAATACATTTTATGGTCATATTGGATGAGGTATTTACCTGGATTTACTGGGCTTTTTTGTGCTTTGTAACCTCTTGAGTTTGTCAACAATGCATGAGTGGGGTATTGTGTAAAATGCCTTAGCCAGGTCAAGATAGGCAAGGTGAACTATTTTGTCCTCATCCATTGCTTTTGTGACCTTCTCAAAGAAGTCCACCTGGTTGAGTAAGCATGATGTGCCCCTGATGAATCCATATTGGGTTGTGTCCAGTGTCTGAAGATTTCATATGTCATTATTGATTATTTCAATGATAATTATTTCCATGGCTTTGCAAATGAGACTAGCGAGACTTATGGGTCTGTAGTTTCCAGGGTCTGTAGATGGCCCACCTTTGTGCAGAGCAGTGACTATTGCTGTTCTCAATTCATGAGGCACAGAGCCTGTTTGGAAGCTACAGTTAAGCAGCAATTCCAGAGGGCCTGATAGGTAATGTTTCATGCCATTTAAAGGCATACTGGAATATTATTTGGGCCCACTGATGCAGTGTTCTTTTCCCTAGATAAAACATTAAGGACCTGTTCCCTAGTGATAGCAGGGGTGTTATATTTGATGTTATTTCTTGAGGGAAGGCTGGGGGGAAGTGGTACAGTTGAAGCTGAATTTGTCAGCCAGTAAGCTTGCTATATCTTCTAGTTCAGTATAGGTGGCTCCATTAACAATGAGTTCCATACTCAACTGTGTACTGCCTTTGAGGTTACAGACATAGCTGAAGAATGCCTTGTGTATGCCCAAATTTAGCTTTAATAGACTTTTTTGTCCTCTGAGTTGTTTGTTTAGTTTGATGAGAGTCCTTTTATCCTGCTGGGTGCTGTGCCTCCTAATTTTTGCCATGATTTTCTTCCTTCTCTTATAGAGCTTATTTATTTTGTGATTCCACCAGGGTGGCTGAGTTTTTGAGTTACTTCTGTACTTCTTCCTAGTGGGTATATATGCATCTATGCAGCTATTAACATGCTTGAATAGGGTTTCTGTGAACAGTTCCTTGTAGGCAGCAGTGTTCTCAGGGTTCATGGGGGCTTGAAATTTTGTCAGGTTATCAGTTATTAGTAGGAAGTTAGCATTAGAGTAGTTTCTAAATATTCCAAAATTAGCTGGGATTCCAATTTTTATTTTTATGTCAAAGGAGACCATTTTGTTGTGTGACCTAACCAGAGAAGGCATGCACGACTCAACCATATTACTGATGAGCAGATTGAGTATGGTTCTATACTGGTTGGTGTATTGACAATCTCGTCCAGGGAGTTTGTGTTTTTCAAAATTCAGGAATCTCTGTGCCTGTACATTTGGTGTTATATATGATTCCAAGTTAAGAGTTAGGTAATTAAAGTCACCCATGAATATAGCATCGGGTTGGATGGTGAGCATTTGGACTCTTTCAGTCCTGTGTAGTAGGAGGCCCATTAATCCCCTTCTTTCTAGAAGTCACCTAAGCTACAAAAACACTTTCTTCCTGAGAAGTTTTCTACAAAAAAATCTACTGAAAATAAAGTGCACTAGATTTTCAATATCTGGTAATTTATGTGAGTTACAAAAAACAGGAAATATAAAAGCTCTTTGGTAAACAATGCGTTATATACTGGTGATAATATCATATTACTATCTGAAGATCCTCATTTTATATTGCAGATTTATGAAAGAAAAGTGGTATCTTATTTGCCCCAAAATACTAATGCTATCTTCAGACAAAGGGTTGTATGCTATCTTCAGACAAAGGGTTATCTGTCTTTAAGTGTGGAAGATAATTCCAAGATATCAGTGGTAGAATTACTAATCAGAGAGCTTCTCAGTGATGTATTTATTAAGGCAATAGTATAGTGCTGTTTTTTATGCAAATTATGCATATAATATGATTACAATATTTCTTAACAATATTAGCCTATGAAACCATGCATGTTAAATGAAAGTATCAGAGCAAGGCAAGACTGTGTGACTTAATGCTTTGTATAAGATAGCACAGTTTGTTTCTATGTACATCACACAGCTTTTCTGAAATTAATTCAGTTATGAGAATATAGTTAATAGTCATGACTTTACCAAAAAAGCATATATGTCTCATAATGTCCTCACATTGCCAACCATGTTTTAATGTCACTTTTCACTAACATTCACTGCTTGTATGCACTACAACCAGCATGACAGAATCACAGTCCACTTTTGCATTATCAATGTAATTATGGAATATATTTCAATTTTTATAACTATTTGCAAACAAAACTGAACTCCTACTGTGTACAACCTATGCTGACCATTTCACTGTGCATGTTTAGCAGATCACGTTGGCTTGCTGATGCCACCTTGCTGCCTTAGTTGCATGCGTGCATTTGTACAAAAACTTCACAAATTAGACTTTGAAAACACTCATTTCAGGAGTGCAGGGAAGTATGCTGTAAAGATGAGTATATTCTAACAGGATATACAACAGCTCTGCTTTCCTTATGACTATACCCTTGTAAGATGCAATAAGCCTAAAAGAAAGCCCACCTTATACTTCCTAAAACAGGGAAAACCATGGAATACAAATGTTAATAACCAAACTAAAATACTACTTACCCATCACAAAACTAAATTCTGCACAAAACAGACATTTCTTACAGACTGCAACCAACAAAATCTGTTATGGCATCTCTTTATCTTCCCTAAGACAATATCACTGTATTGCATTGTTCAAAAGTCCAACTGACATGCAGTGATTCTTTGGGCAAGCTTTCAGCTAAACTCATTAACCTTCAAACTCTTGCACAATAGTTATTCTTCTACTCTTGCATCAAAACTCCATCACTGCCCATACCTTGCTCCTATGTTTCACTACCGAAAAGGTCCCACAATTATCATAGCTTCATTTGATATGGCCCTCAAAGAGAATCATTTACCAAGGCTTCTTCAGCAGTTTAGACTGTACTTCTTCAAAATGTTAGGCATCACAGGTTTACTCTGCTTTCTAGGAACAATGCCTTGAACTTCTACAACAGGAATAAAAATAGACCTGAAAGTGACTCGGTGGAGTCTAGATAGCTTATCTAAAAAAAAAAAAAAAAAAAAAAAAAACACTTTATGCATCACCACTTAGCTAGGGTTAAACTCTTCCTGGTCTTCAAAATTTCCCTTAGAACTAGCCATTTTTTTAGTTTTAGCAATCAAATCTGTTTCTTTGAGCTCAGCACTTGTTCAGAACTCATTGTAAGCACTAAATAAGCTGCAAATTACTACAGCACTCAACTTTCCTCACTTGTCTAGAGGAAAACAGTTTTTAGTACTTAATAAATAAGCACCTATCCAGGCATGACTAAGGGTCAGCTCACAGTGTTTTCTCCTGTCTACCTGATGAATCTGGGCAACTTGGGGCAATGCAGCAATTGCCTCCTGTATACAGACAACCCTTTCCTCCTACCACCCAACACTACAACCTGTGAGAGATGCACTTATATAGCCAAACAGGAAGCAAAGCTCTTTTCACCCATGACTGGACTAAACAGTCAAGAGGAGAACGTAAACACTTGCACCACACCACACTCATCACATAGTCCCTCAAAACCTACACCACCAAAACACACATATAGAAACACAGAACAAACACCTACATTCACGGAGGCTCTCAATAAAAACCTGCCCAAGCCTCCAAAGCAGAAAAGCAAGCAACCTCCACCCCCCATCACAACCCAGATGACACATAGCCCACAAACTCAGTGTGCAACTCGTAGATAGCCCATAAGGCATAACAATGTACCCAACACTCTAGTCATAGGTGACTCTATAGTCAGGCAAACTGATGTTCCACTCACCAGGCTAAACAAGGAGAATGTTACTGTCAGCTGCCTGTCAGGTGCCAGGATCTGCCTCATAATGCATGCACTCAGGTCACTCTACAATAAGTAGAAATATGACTCTGTCATTGTCCATGTTGGTGTGAATGACCTGAGATGTACCTCCCTGGACTACATGAAAAGAGACATGGAGGAGCTGTCCAATCTTGTTACCCAGACAGGTATGATCCTAGCCCTGAGTAGCATCCTGCCATCACCCAGAAGGATACCACAGTTACAAGGACAAAATGATTGACTTCAACAATTTGCTAAGCTTCTGGTGTCATTCTAAGGGGATCCAGTATCTGTCTACCTGGGATGACATGATCAACAGAGCACGATGCTTTGCCAGAGATGGCCTGCACCTGTCACCCTTGGTATTCCGGATACTGGCTTAGGCTCTTGCCACCCCTATAGTGCCTTTTTTAGGCAAGGTTTACATGGCAAATTCACCACCGTAACAGGTTCAAGCAAGCAAAACCTGAGGGTAATGCTATTCAGTGCTAGAAGGCTAAACCTCAAAATGCATTCACTCCAGGCACTCATTAAAATGGAGAACATCGACATCTGTGCAGTGACCTGATTCAAGGCTCCAGAGAGCACCCCTGCATTATCAGGCTATAATTCATACCACACCTTTTGGCCACCTAACCTGGACTGAAACACTAAAGGTGGAGGCATGTCCATATTCATTAAGGATATCCACACCTCCAGGCTAGTTGCTCAGCATAATGCATCCGAGATTATCCAAGTGCAACTAACTCTGGGCAAGACCGTAATCCATATTGTAGCTTGCTACAGATCTCCCACCATGCCCCAGGATTCCAACTCCTCATATCTTGATACACTGGAAAATATTAGGGTGCAACCTAACACCCTAATAAATGGGTGATTTCAACTACCCCACCATTAACTTGGAAAACTACTCATGTACCAACGCTTTTGCTCAACGTTTTCTGGAATTCATAAATTCCAATGCCTTGGATCAACTTATCCACACCCCCACCAGGGGCGGCAATATCCTAGACCTGGTCATTACCAACATGGGCAACTGGTGTTCCACACCAGAGGTCAATTCCTTGTTGGTGAGATCTGACCACAAGCTAATCACTCTAGACATCCACATCCCATCCCCCACCCCCCATTAGGGAAACCACTGTAAAAAATTTCTCCAAAGCCAACTTCACGTTTCTAAAGATAGAAGTGTCAAACTTCACGACACCCATGCAGATGGCAATAGAGGTATGACTGCTGAATCCTACACAAATACAATTTATAAGCACTTACACGAGTGCATGGATTGTACAATCCCTAACAGAACCCAAATGCTATCCTCCAAAAAAAGGAAGCCAATCTGGTGGCCCCTGCCATAAACAAACTCTGCAACAGAAGAAAGAACCTAGTGCAAAAAAAGAGTAAAATCCCATGATTGGAGGAACTCCCTGTTCTGCCTCAGGAAGAAGCTGAGATCCCCTCATAAAGTCCTCCAAAGCTAGTTACAAAAACAAAAATTCTAAAGACAACCACAAAGCATTCTATAGCTATGTCAAGAATCTTAATGGCAATACTCAGATCTGTTCTGAGTTACAGCACAATGGCACTAAATATACAGAACAAACTGATATTGCCAACATCCGAGCAGATAGGTTCAATGCTAACTTTACACCCCCCCAACCCTTAAAGGGCCCATCTCTATACTGGAAGAATGCAAAGTTCCTGTAATCACGGCTGCACAGGTAAAAACCACACTCTCCAAAGCCAGGAGCACGGCATCCATGGGACCTGACAACATCCCATGCTGCGTTCTATATGAACTACAGAATGAACTGGCACCCCACCGAAGTACCATGTTAAATCATAGCCTTACCTCAGGCTTTGTATCCACTGAATGGTGCACAACGACGGTTATCCCATTCCACAAAGGGGGAGCCACCATGGACCACGGGAACTACCGCCCCATTTGCCTGATGAGCCTGATCTGCAAGGCTATGGAACATATCATCATGGAACTTATAAACAATAACATTGGTAATCTCCAGACTCTGGACCCCACCCAGTTTGGGTTTGTAAAAGACAGATCATGTCTCCTAAACCTGATAGACTTCTTTGAAGCAGTCACTAAAGCCGTAGATGAGGGTAATGTGGTTCACACAGCCTATCTAGATCTTGCCAAGGCTTCCAACACCATCCCCCACTCTGGAAATATAGATAAACTCATTAAACTAGGTATAAATCCCTATGTCACAAGATGGGTTGCCAAATGTCTCACTGACAGAGCCCACACTTTGAAAGGAGCAGACTCCAAATCCGACTTCAGTCTAGTGACAAGTGGAGTACCACAGGGTTCAGTCCTGGGTTCTCTCCTGTTTAGTATCTGCTTCTCTGAAGTACAGGCTAACACATAAGTCATTGGCTAATAAAGTTCACAGATGACTGCAAACTAGGAGCCATAATCAAAACTCCTAATGATGTGGCCATCCTACGAAAGGGCCTCACTGAGACAGATATCTGGTGTCAAAGCCATGGCCTCAAGCTCAATGCCAAAAAGTGCATTGACATCCCTTTTGGTAGATACTCTGTACCCATGAACTACCACATAGGTGATAGTCTACTTAATGCCGAAAGTGTGATAAGATACCTTGGGACACAGGTGGACTGTAGTCTCTCCTTTGATAATCACTTTGCCACAGTAGTCAGGAAATCCTTGTACATTGCATGCCTCATCACAAAAGGTTTCTCATCCTGGAAAAAAGAGGTCATAGCTCCCCTCTACTCATCATCCATTAGACCCATTATAGAATACAGTGCCTCTTTTGGTATGTGCCTCACAAGACATCTACAACTGGAAAGGCCACAGAAATACCTGACAGAGAGGATTACTGGCCTCAAACAAATGCCCAAAGCAGATCATCTCAAAAAACTCCAGCTTTACTCTGTCGCATATCACCTACTCAGAGGTGATCTCTGCCTAACATACAAAGCTATGTCAAACCCAGAGATGTTGGACATGCTCCACTTAAAGAAATCCCAATCCCTCTGAGCTACATGCTCTAGGAACCTAAACATTGTCACCACAATAAACAGTAATAAATCCAAAAGTAAGGCAAGTACTACCACACTGTATATGAAGCAACTTCATTTTATTAAAACAATAAAAGCAGTTTCATAAGCGCTTTCAGGTAAATGCCTTCATCTGATGGTTCAAAGTCCCAGAAATATTGGTAGAATTGGTACAATCTATGTACAAGCACCAAATGACTCAAGAACCAACAGTGTTAAGTCTTACAGAGGGATTCTTATTAGGAGTGGGTGTACATCAGAGTTCAGCTCTGAGCCCACTGCTGTTCATACTGGTGATGGACTATGTTAGCAAACAAGTCAGAAGAGACATATCAACATAGTTGCTGTATGCAGATGACATCACATTACAAGCAGATTCTGAACAAGTAATGCAAAGATGAAGGCACATGGGATGAAACTGAGTAGAGATAAGACAGTTGCAATGGCAGCAAATGTGGGAAATCAGAAGATGTTTAAAAATGAGAGAATGGAAAATAGTATAACAGATTACCAGCTTCTAGTATCTGGGAGGGGAGGTAGAGGAGAAGGGGAGTTGAATGAAGACGTCAAAGTAAGAATTAGAGGGACTGCAGACAACTAGCACAGAGTGTCAGCTGTAGTGAATGACAGAAGAACGTGTACAAAACAGTGATGTGACCAGTATTACTGTATGATACAGAAACCTGGGCAGTAAAGGCAGAGCAGTTGAGTAAGCTAGAGGTGATGGAGATGAAGTACCTGAGATGACAAATGAAGAAATGAGGACTTAAGAGCTGCAGCCAAAGTAGCCCCAGTTGCAGAAAAGATCAAAGAGAACAGATTATGGTGGTGCAGGCATGTGCAGAAAAGCAGAATACAATTTGGTGAAGAAGGTTTGGGACAGTCAGGAAGAAGGCAAGAGGAAATGAAGGCCTCCAGCAAAGAGGTGAATGGATGGTGTGAGAAAAGACCCTTCTGTGATAGTCAGGCTTGAGTGTCAAAGAAGGTATTAGAGTGGCATTAAACAGAGAGAGATGGAGACAGTTGGTGCAACACTTCACTCCCATGTAGAAAATGGAAAAAGGGGGGTTCTTGATGATGGTTATGCCTACGTAACATCAAAATGAACATCAAAACTATCTCTAATATCACACCACTCTAGTGACACTCTATGAACTGTTTTGTCACTGAGCTTTCCCCAGCCAACCAATAATGCAAATCAACAGCATTCATGACATTGTGAACAGCTTTATTAACAAAAATTTAACAACATCAACATTGCCAGACCAGAAGCAACTGGGCATAGTGATAGAATGTTCACCTATATCACATACTCTTTATCAACTTCAACACATCTTTGCAAACTAGGCAATGTGCAAGACCGCTCACCACACATGAACTAGCTGCATCCCGCTGCTAGCTAATCACAACTTAACAGCACAAGACAGTGTAATACCACTCACATGATTCAAATGTGAGAGCCAACTGCCCTCAAGGAGGGCAGAGGCCCCTTGCACAACTACTAGTGCCTTTCTTTCATCCACCAGGCTGCTCAGAAGCCTGTTACCTTTTCTAAAACCTAATAAACTATATCCAAAGTAAACTCAGCAAAACTAGTGATAGTTGCACATTAAATATATCTAACCTGATATCACTGAGATGTGGATCCTCACTAAGAAACCAGGCTGTATCCCTAACCACAAAGTCCCAGTGCTCAAATACAAAAAACATTAAAGCACCACTCGCCTTAGCCTCTCTGTGCTTATGAAACCTCCTTGTAAGCTACATTTCCTTAAACTTATTGGTACCCCTCCAAACTAACCTGATAATTATGTCTGACCAATCATCTTACCCCTGGGAACCTCTAAGAAACAGACAGGAACATAACCTCCTTTTAGGTATAATTCTGATAACATTACTCCCTAGGTGTATCACTGTCTCCTTTTTATCACCAAATTGCTGACAACTGACACCACTGCATACCTCAATGACCATGCCACTGAACTTGCCAGTGCTCTGAATCTAGTCCTAAGTTCACAACACTAGGTCTGACTTCCACTCTTCTAGCCATCCAGTAAATAAAAGAATGGCCTAACACAATCAAAAGTTTCCTATCTGTAAAAGAAAACACACAATTAACACAATGCAAAAGCACATATTCACCCAAATAATCTAAAGAAGGTAACCCAAAAAACAACTTAGATGGCCATCTCCCTGATCTTTTAATGACCGCCACAGATCTGCTTTCCTAAGCCAAATCAGATGCCCTTTCTATTCTGAATGAATGAGTAGCATAATTACCCGCTTTCACTCTTGTACTCAAAAAAAATCCATTCTCACCTAAGACACAAATGTCCTAGCATCCTTTGAATCACAAAACAATATAATCCCTCTGTTTGTATACCATACACCTATTTCCACTGCTGAGCCCAGACCACCAGACATAATAAACACACTCTACTCCTGGACAATGCCACCTGTTTACCCTCACCCTTCTGATCAGTCTTTGAGTGCTTTAGTCAGATAATAACCCCAGTTGAAGTAAGCCTGATATTATCCCACTGCAAATAACCCAATAACACAACTCAGAACATTCTAATATACATGAAAACAAAGCAGCCCACAGCACATAATCAAAAATAATAACATGCCACCTTGTGCAAACCAGCCAATAATAATGGCAGCATATACTTGCTTAATGGTAACTTTTTATCCCATTTCCTTGGTCATACCTTTTCCCAACCCCTCAACAACCTCAGTATCCTGCATTCCTTAGTAATATCCTGTAAATCTGACAAATCTGCTACAGCACTCAATGCTGCAAGGTGTTTCTTAACTATCCAAACTGCCTCACCAACCTGGCACCTCCCCAATAAATATCTCAGCACTAATTCAACCGACCACATCCTTGAGTGTAATGGCAATCTACTAACAAAGCGCATAACAACATTAAAGTCTTACAGCATGCCTTCCTAGTAGTCTTAGACCAGGATTGCTGAACCAGTGATATTGCCATGCTTAACCAATCTCCCACACCTTCCTAGGCAGAATAGTGTGCTTACCTGAGGCCTTACTGCCTGCTGTCAAAACCTGCTAAACTGAAAACAGGACAGATTATCAGCCAAAGCATATGTTGAGTTTAAAAAGAAGGGTTAATGTTTAAACACAGCAAAATAATATGGCTGAGTAAACCTTGTACCAGTTTGATTTCACCATCTTCTTCATTGACATTTGCCCTACTGCAAGGTTATCTGAAAGAAATATCACCCTCCAGTTTGGAAAGTCCTTTTCCCACACTATCAACGATGCCTAAATTGACATAATCTGCAAGAAAGTGGTATACTTCATACTCTCATCAGCCCATTCTTCTTGCCACACTTCAGCAAACCACCTGCCATCAAAATATGCTCCTGTACCAAGTCCTCTAGCTGTATATGTCAACAGATCAATGTCGGTGAAAAAATCCAGTCATCCTGACAAAAACATACTCCGGTCTGTAAACAAAATGAAGGAACCCTAAAATCACCATCACTTTGTTAATCCCAACTTTGTCTCTCTCAGTCTTTGACTTTGCCCTACTTCTTACTTTTTCCACTTTGTCATGTGGCAGCTTAAATATTTCCAAGTTTGAATCATGCTCTAAACCCAAAAATGTTATATACTTAGCTGGGTCCTCAACCTTGTCCTTAGCTAATGTCACTCGCAACTCCACAAGCAGCTGCTCAAGCAATCTACTCCCCTTGAAAACCACATCCTTTCCTTTTCCTGTCTAGAAAAAAAAATCATCAAAATAATATACTACCCCTATAAAGTCAGCCCTCTGCTGCCACATGGGAACATGTAACCTGACAAAGCTTCCCTACCAAAAAAAAAAAAAAAAAAAAAAAAACTGCAAGAGAACCTAAACAGCTCTCCTATGTATACCGGCTCCATCTGTTGCCAATGATGACTTCAGCCCTCTACATGGAAAAAATTACCTCAGCTCACCCATTACTATTCACCTACTCCTAAAGAAAATACAAATAACAAGCTTACCTCCTTTGCAAAAAAAAAAAAAAAAAAAAAATACCTGGAATCCTTATTAATGAAATCCAGATGATCACCTAGATACTAGAGCCAGGACTGTGCAATGTAATCTGTAGTGGCAAAAAGAGAACTCTCCTCTCCTCTCTTTAAACTGACTTTATATAATATCCTTCCCCTTCTCTGCCTGTCTTGTGGCCTTCGACCCCTCAACCTCCCATCATATCCTAACATTAAAGGGACAGACCTGTGACAAATCAGTCTGCCCCGCAAACTCCATTTGTTGATTTATTTTACAACTATACAACAAAATTGTGTGGATATTTTAACTTTACATATATCTACATGTGCTCTACTAATATTACTATACAGAACCATTCACATTATTATTTTTAATAATACTTTTTAAGACCTAATAATGTACATGAATTAAAACTAAAAATACTGTAAATATCATCAGTCTGTTGCATATCTATCTTTTGATACTGTATAATTTCAATGCCTTTTTGGCTTTCTTTGTGGCTGGAAAGGGTTCTCAGAATAGCCCATCACTTTGATTAATAAAACAAAATCAATAAATAAATACTCTACAGTCATGTTTTTTATACATGAGAAACTGAATGGTATGGGATATTTTGACTACCACTAATTTTGCTTTTACTTTGAACTATAATGAGTAATGGATAACAGTTTTGCTGCTTCATAACAAAAGATGATCCTTTTTAGCTGGGGAATCATCCATTCATTTTCTCCATGTGCTCTCTTGCTCATATAGGTTTTTACAGGGTACTATGGTTGTCCTCCCATATCCCAAAATATGCAGCGGGCTTATTAGCAACATTAAATTGTCAGTAGGTGTGTATATGTGATCCTGGAGAAAGTTGTAGCAATCTAATTTGGTTCTGTGCTGTGTGGAGTCTGCATATCCTCCCTGCGGTTGAGTGGTATTCGAAAGACATGCGAGAATGGGTGTGCCTTTGTTGAAGGCACACCCATTCACGCATGGTTGTGCCTTCGTTGAAGGTTGGGCGTCGGGCTGGCACCTTAGCACCATAAAAAATCTACTGCCAATCATTAGCAGACAGGAGTTCCACTCTGGCGACCCCTAACTTAGAAAAGTCAAAAGAACAACAACAACTCACCCATTAAATTTTATGGATAGTGTTAGCTGTTCATGACATTATTTCTGGAAGTGAATATGACTTGTGAGAACCGCATGGATAGATAAGGAGTACTAAAGACATTTCATCTCCCATGAACTTCTATATGTGACAACTCTATGGTGACTCAAACTCAGTGGAGGGAGATAGCGCCCCAAAAAAGACATTACTGTCATTACATCTTACCAACAATGATTTTCTATGGAGACAACTGAAAGTTCAATGAGCAGTTCTTTGGGCAATTAATGCTCTAGAACTGAAATGCTATCCACCAGTAGGGTAACGTGGACTAAATGCATTTTACCTTTTTTTCCTCTTTATGATAGGGAGCTCTCACTTTAAAGAGTCATGTTGGTGGAGTAGTGTCATGTAATGGGCAGAGCATGTAATGTTTTATACTTGTAAACAAATGAGAAAATATAATTTCCAGAGGTTTTGTGAAATGTCCTTTTAAATGTTTAATTTGTTTGGGCAATGATGGAGATAGCAAACCATTTAGTTAAAGGAGATATTTTACACATTTTGATTTAGCTAATCTTTGATTTTTTTTTAAGAGAAAAGATATATAGAAATCGGTATTGTTTCTTTCTATAACTGAAATGTACTTTGTAGTTGATGCACATCTGTGATTTCTTTGAAACAAAAACAAAAGATTCTGTACTAAAGAATCATATAATGTAGATGACCAGAAGGCTGACTGAAAGCAGAAATAAAAGAATCAGTGTATCTGAAAGCATCAGAATCTTGTGCAAACAGGAAAATGAATCATTTCTTTTCTCATAACAAGCTATGCTGCCATGGTAGCTGATTCATTAGTTTGTAACAGATCCTGCTTTGTAAAATGGTGTTTATCAATTCTGAATGGTTAGACCTTTAGTACCACTGACATTTGTTTCTAAGAGCAGAACATGCCTTAAAGCTGAAAGGTGCAGCTAATCACTTTACAAAGATCTTTTCTAATTTCATATGAGTCTGGCTGAATTTTTCTTAATACCTTACCAAACTAGTTACTGGGAAAGAAAAGGCTGTTCCTTCGGACATTTATTGCACAACTAATTATATTAAATAGCTATGTTGTAAAATATGACCTAATGACGACAATATTATTTAATTATATAATCTGATGACTGTGAAGAGTAATTCCAATGTATATTTATTATGCACATATTTTAAACAGATAAGAAGTTGTTTAATCTTGACTTCTTGATGTACATAACTTGGAGCTCACTGCATATACATATATTTCTCTTCTTTCAAAAAGGCATTTATTTTTTTCTGCAGCTTTCAAAACAAAATTGCTTTTATTTGTGTTTGTATATTCAGAGTATAAGAGGATATAATTATATGAAATGATAATTATATATATATATATATATATATATATATATATATATATATATATATATATAAAATCCACCCATATATATGGGTCTACTTCAGATTGTCTTACTGCCAGAACATTGAACTGCATATGGCTGAAACCATATGCATGGAACCACGGAACACAGAAACCTAAATAAATACAAAAAAAAAAAAAAAAAAAAAACACCTTGCACCCCCCCACTCCCTGCTACTTAAATATATCAGCTCTGAGAATGCACTTACATTGAGGTGAATGGGAATTTTTCCCTATGGCGATCTCCATGGAAATGGTTCGATGTTCTAAAACACAATGTTTTTGTTTCTGTGATCCGCAGTTTGACATTCCGGCCATTTGACAATCTGAAATATATACATATATAAAGAGAGGTGTGCTATAGATGGTCAAACTAAAGGAAAGTGTACTGTAAAAACATTGATCTCATAAGGTCAAAAACATCAGCGTTGACACGTGTATGCATGTGTCAAGAAAAAGCATTGATTCATGTAAAACTTGAGTAAAACAAAACATTTTTGCTGGGGCAATCTGCTAAGACCCCCATGTCAGAATGTAAACTCTCTATACCCATTACTACTTATATACTATATATAGATATATATTTATATTTATATATATATATATATATATATATATATATATATATATATATATATATATATATGGGTCTACCTGAAAAAGCCATAATCTCAAAACGCCGACGACGAGAAGACCGACACTGGAAGATCGACAACGGAGAAGACTGACAGTTGAAAATCCTGATGCTAAGAACACCGACATGTAAAGGTAAGTGTGCGATAGGGATGGACATTAGGGTCAGGGTGTGGGTAAGGTATGTGTGCGATAGCGATGGTCTGCAGGGTTAGGGATGGGATA
>NC_056737.1:1652493854-1652521354 GCF_019279795.1 Protopterus annectens | reverse complement strand
ACCAGAGCTCACACAGACATGCAGATTGCAATCTTGTGACATGTAGAAAGTCGATAAGTAAATAAAAGAGGTAATAAGCAATCAAAGCATTATCTAAGAGGTCAAAATGTTACACAATATTGTGATTGTTTAACAGCAGAACTGTTCTATAAGAAACTTTGGAAGATGGTAAATTCCTTCAGTATGGACACCACATAGCAGTTCCTTGATAATTGTAATACACAGTGATTTGAACATTTTGACTAGAAAGTTATATAAAACTAGGAATGTCAAGTATTTCCTGTGCCCAAGAACTCTGCCTGTGAGACTTTGTGTCAGGAATATGAATTTGTATTGTTGGAATTAACTCTACTAGAGAACGTTACGCCATTTTTGTGAATTTTGTAACACTGGGCTGACTTTAAATCTTTCCTAAAATCAGTCACTTGACTCACATTAGAAGATGAGCCATTCAGCACAACCAAAAGAACATGTTAATAAAAAAGGGTTTATATCATAACATCAAAGTAGTAAAACTTCGAATGTTATAATATCAAACCCAAAACAGTGAACGCTGAAAATAGCAAAGCTGCAGAACATCGACTTCTTTCCTAGGGAAATAATTTGGTGGGCTGTTTCTACTGCTTCACTATTTTCTCCACTGTGGTGCAAAGGTTATGGACTGGGTTAAGGTAAGTGTGCGAATGGACCAGGTTAAGGTGAGTGTGGGAATGGGATAGTTAGGGACCTTAGGGTTAGGGAGCAGGTAAGGTTAGTGTGTGATAGTTAAGGGCCTTAGGGTTAGGGAGTGGGTAAGGTGAGTGTGTGTGTGATAGTTAGGGACCGTAGGGTTAGGGAGCGGGTAAGGTCAGTGTGCGATAGTTAGGGACCTTAGGGTTTGGGAGTGGGTAAGGTCAGTGTGCGATAGTTACTGACCTTAGGGTTAGGGAGTGGGTAATGTGAGTGTGCGATAGTTACGGACCTTAGGGTTAGGGTTTGGTGGTAAGTGGATAGATAATAGTGTATGTATGGTTTAGTGTAGGGTTAGAAGTAGGATTTTAAGTGTATATGTGTGGATTACTTTTTTTGGTGTGCTTGTGTTGTGTGTGTGTTTCTCAGAAGAGTGAATTTTTTCCCTGGGAAAAAAAATTGCTGTTCTGAGCTTTTGATTATAACACATTTCAAAGTTCCAAGTTCAAGCTTATGGTATTCAATATTTTGGGATTTCGATTATGTGATATACACCCAAAAAAGGGTTTATATCATAACATCGAAGTAGTAAAACTTCGAATGTTATAATATTAAACCCAAAACAGCGAATGCTGAAAATAGCAAAGCTGCAGAACATCGACTTCTTTCCTAGGGAAAGAATTCGGTAGGATATTTCTGCCACTTCACTATTTTCTCCACTGTGGTGCAAAGGTTATGGACCAGGTTAAGGTAAGCGTGTGAATGGACCAGGTTAAGGTGAGTATGGAAATGGGATAGTTAGGGACCTTAGGGTTAGGGAGCGGGTAAGGTGAGTGTGTAATAGTTAGGGGCCTTAGGGTTAGGGAGCAGGTAAGGTGAGTGTGTGATAGTTAGGGTTCTTAGGGTTAGGGAGCGGGTAAGGTGAGTGTGTGATAGTTAGGGACCTTAGGGTTAGGGAGCAGGTAAGGTGAGACCTTAGGGTTAGGGAGCAGTGTGCGATAGTTACGGACATTAGGGTTAGGGTTTGGGTTAAGGTAAGTGGATATATAGTAGTGTATGTACGGTTTAGTGTAGGGTTAGAAGCAGGATTTTAAGTGTATATGTGTGGATTCCTTTTTATGCTGTCCTTGTGCTGTGTGTGTGTTTCACGGAACAGTGAATTTTTTTCCTTGGGAAAAAAATTCACTGTTCTGAGCTTTCGATTATATCACATTTTGAAATTCCAAGTTCGAGCTTATGGTGTTCGATATTTTGGGATTTCGATTATGTTATATACACCCATAAAAAAGACAGTTGGTAGCTTCTTTGCAGGAGCTGTGCTTGAAATGAACAAATTTGCTAATAAATGGAACATGTTCAGGAACCTATAGAAAATAGAAAAAGGAAAAACAGACTGAAAATGTGTGGACTTCCAAACAAAATAGAGGGATATAATATGATGAACTTTTTACCTAGCATGTTACCAAAAATATTAAACTTATATGAAGGCTTTTATATGGGATTGAGAGAGCCTACATGTCTTTCTTAACAAATCCAGCAGCAACTTTAATGTCTATTACAACAAAATATGTTTTGCACCTAGACAAAGAACTCATTTAATAACTGCTTGGTTCAATTATCCAGTGAAGGTGGACAAGTACATTATAAGAAATGGAATCTGACTTTCTTTCATGACTATGTAAAAAAGCTTGTTGGCCTTTGTAAAAGTCCTTAAAAAGGAATAACGTAAAACCTCATAGCCTATAACCAGCCACAATAAAACTGTCTCTTCCTAATGACATAAAATGTTAAACGCTAATAAGTACACATGTGCATTTATTAAGAAACAAGAAAATGTGTGGTCATTTTATCTAATGGTAAAAGTCTGGCCAAAGAGAAGATAATTCATCTTTAGAAGCACCTAGCATGCATTCACTGAGCCATATCTACCTCTGTTGAACCAGAGAAGCTGCTAACATGGTCCCAAAGTTTGCCAAAACATGAGGAATAGCTGGTTCACAATAAGGTGTGAGCTACTGAAATTAGAAAAGGCAAAGTACTTTTACTGGGTTGTACCTGTTCACAGTACTTTAGCTGTGATGACACTGATTGGATCTTCTGTAGACATGTTAACGGTAGGAATGTAGTTCAGATGAAAGATTTAATCAAGGTCTCATCTGCTTGTGTTGATAGTAGTTCAGGTAGCTGAAAAAATATGAAAGCAAAGTAAATGTCCATACTGGCCAAAAAAACTTCTGTTACAAAAAATATATATGAAATATAGGTAACCACTTTCACGGATATCCCACTTCTTCAGACCATTAACACAAACAAATTAAACAAGACAAATACATACAAGTTTTTAAAAACATGCTCAACCAATAGAAGCAAATAAAATAACAGACATGATAAGACTTAAGAACCAATAAAATCAGTGAATCAAGTTTCTTCTGTTCAAAACAGGTTTTAAAGAGACATGATTATTAAGACCTGGAATACAGTTTGCCTTAAGTCTACAGTCCATTTCAGCTCACTATATTCAGTTTTATTGCAGACATCACCTTCCCTAACAGTGTCATTAATCAATTCTAAAACTAGAAATTTAAATTAATGATCATCTCCCTTTTCAGATACATATTGGGCTACAGCACTGTTTGCTTTCACATTCTGGATATCATTACAGTGTTCTAAAACCCTGTCAATTAATGTACGGTTCATTTTATCTATATAAAAACCCTTGACATTTTATGCACTGCATGAGATAAACCAAATTTCTAGCTTTACAATCTGCATAAAAATTAAGTTCCATCACAATAAGGAGTCACAATCAGTTGCAATTAGGTGAACTAATTTTTAGTACTTCATCATTTCCACTATCTATGGAACAGATTAGTTTACTTAATAAGGGGCTATTCTTTATACCAGTCAAAAACACCAATGTGACTGATGCTATTATAGACCTCAGATTGTTTGACATAAATGCCATGGTTGATTTAATGTTTCCTCCAACTACCAGTCATGTTAATCAATTTAAGAAGCCGCTTACTTTTACACCAGATTTGAACCCTATGTTAAATTTGTTAATTAATTTTTGTGAGGATGACATAAGGCAGATGTTTACTACAAGACATGAACTTTCATTTTATAATCTTAGCCCCCAGAAATGTGAAGTTTTGGACCAAGTAAGTAAAACTTCACACTTAGAGATTTGCCTGGCTGACAAAGGTGATGGAATAGTGCTTATGGACAAACTTGCATATTCTGCTAAAATGTTAGACATGTTGCAAGATGACAATACCTATATACAACTGCAGAAGTTTCAAGTGACTGGGTTAATAAATAGAGTTAACTTTTATTTATATGATCTACTTATGACTAAGCTCATTAACCTAGAACTGTTTAATTATTTCACAGTTGATTGTCCAGTGATTCCTACTATCTATGGGTTACCTAAGGTACATAAGGACACTGTGGATCCAGCTTTATGTCCAATTGTTTCAGGGTGTGGGTGGGTCACTTAGCCACTCGCTACATATGTGGAGAAAAAATTGTGATCTGTTTTAGATACCACTGACACTGTGCTTAAGGAAACCAAACAGTTTTTAAATGAGTTATATTTATTATATTTATGGTCTAAAAATACAGTTTTTTTAGCAATGATATATTGTTTGTCACTATGGCTATGAATATACTTTTCAATGTAATTTCCAATGATTTAGGGATAGAGAATGTTAGATCTTTTTTAACCAGTTGAAGTGTATTTTCCACCAATAAGGTGATGTTGGCTTGTACATTACTTGAACTCATTTTGGAGAATAATATTGTTATCTTTGGAAAAAATTATTATTTGCAGAAAGCTGGGGACCATATATCCATTGTTATAACTGTTTTTTTAATTATGTTTTCTTGGTATAGGAGGGATCACAACAGAAATTGATACATTTTGTTACATTTCTGCATGGTACTACTTCCTACCTTAAGTTTAGTGTCCAGCTGTTTAATGATAATATTGATTTTTTTTAGATGTAGCTATCCATAACATATGTTTTGGGAATTAGATACAAGCATCTTTAAGAAACTTTGTAAAAAAAAAACAATTTGCTATATAAAATCAACATGTATCCTAGGCACGTCCCTAAGAATGTTTTAAAAGGTTATGCGCTTATGGTCATGAGGTTTCATAAAAATGATGGGAGGTTGGTTGGAGCCATTAGTCATTTGAAGATCATTTTTTTTGCTAGAGGTTCTATGCTGTCTGTGATAGATAAAATGATAGAAGAGGTTCACATAGACATACAGAATCTAGATCATATGTTTCACCTAAGGAAGAAATTGAAAAAAGAGAAATCCATGGTATCCCTCAAAGTCTCAGAAAAACCCAGTATGCAACCTATACTGAGTTCAAAACAAACCAAGAAGAGACTTTGCAGTGTAGAAGGAGTGATGTTCACTTCCTAAATTATGTTATGCACTTAGTTCACTTAAAAATCAAACTGTAAAATATAACTGTAAAATACGTGTTAAACAATAATCAAATAGAAATTAGTAGGTACTCCAAAGCTGAGTTAAAAATGAAATATCCTTTACTGAAACAAACAAACAAGCAAACCTAGTTAAGTATAATGCAAAGCATCAGAAACATTCCTTATTTATATATAATCAGGTTGTTTGGAGCAAGGGAGTAGTTACAGATGGTGGTTCTGTAAAGATCAATAAAAGCATTAAAATCATTCCTTTAGCCAAGTCCTCCTTCCTCCTTAACACCATAATGTAATCCTAGACTGTGCTGCCTAAAATGGAAACTAGAATGCTACAGACAAATTATAATCTAAGACCAGTTTATTAACACTCTGTATACACTAACCAACTAATCAAAACTTTATTAATTACCAAAGTAACTAAAAAATGACTAACAAAAAGATATACCAATAGACACCTGCCAGGTTAAATATTAATTAATTTACAACTTTTAACAAAGATTGCTTTTGTATCAAATAAATACTTCATTGGGTTTGTGTGTCAAAAACAAATCATAATATGAATGAACATATGTATAGATATACAAGTGAAAATCTAAGTAGGATGAAAAACAAAAATAAATGCTAAGCTGGAAATACAGTGATAAATGTTAAAAATAAATAACTAAGGCCATGGGAATCTGTTAGAGTTTGACATCTAACTAAGAGAACACTTAGTTTGAGTGTGCAAAAGTAATTGCAACCTTTAGAAAAAGAAAAATACTAGGTCCATGCACATTGTGGGCATTATTAGACTTTCACTGCTTAAAAGGAAAAAGAGCAACAAACGTGCTCAATTTAAAATCTAAAGTCCCATTTAAAGTGAATCCATCAAAAATTATTAGTGTATACATGAGCCACCTAAAGTAACAGGGATCATGCTATTGCAAACAGAACCAAGATACTATCCTCCAAAAAAAGGAAGCCAATCTGGTGATCCCCTGCCATAAACAAACTCTACAACAGAAGGAAGAAACTGTTGCAAAAGAGAGTAAAATCCCATGAGTGGCGGAATGGTCAGCCTCAATAAGAAGCTGAGATCCCTTATAAGATCCTCCAAAGCTAGCTATAAAAACAAAATTGCAACTGATTCTAGGGACACCCACAAAACATTCTATAGCTATGTCAAGAATCTCAATGGCAACACCCAAATCTGCTCTGAGTTACAGCACAACGGCATGAAAATTACAGAACCAACTTATATTGCCAATGTCCTGGCAGATGGGTTCAGTGCTAACTTTACCCCCCTCTCACCCCCTAAAGGGCCCATATCTATACAGGAAGAATGCAGAGTCCCTGTAATCACAACTACGCAGGTAAAAGCTGCACTCTCTAAAGCCAAAAACACAGCATCCATGGGACTGGACAACATCCCAGGCTGCATTTTACACAAACTTCAGAATGAACTGGCTCCCCACCTAAGAACCATGTTCAGTCATAGTCTTACATCAGGCTTTGTGCCCACTGAATGGCACACAGCAACAGTTATCCCACTCCACAAAGGGGGAGCCACCACTGATCCCGGGAACTATCGCCCTATTAGCCTGAAGATCCTGGTCTGTAAGGCCATGGAACGTGTCATCATGGAACTCATAAACAAAGACATTGGTAACCTCCAAACTCTGGGCCCCACCCAATTCGGGTTTGTGAAAGGCAGATTATGCTTCCTGAACCTGATTGACTTCTTTGAGGCAGTCATCAAAGCTGTAAATAAGGGTAAGGTGGTTCACACAGCCTGTCTTGACCTCGCCAAGGCTTTCGACACCATCCCCCATTCTGGAATTATAGCTAAACTTACTAAACTAGGTATAAATCCCTACGTCACAAGATGGTTTGCCAATTGACTCACTGACAGAACCCACACTGTAAAAGTTGCAGACTCCAAATCTGACTTCAAACCAGTGACAAGTGGAGTACCACAGGGTTCAGTCCTGGGACCTCTCCTGTTTGGTATCTACTTCTCTGAAGTACAGGCTAACACAGAAGGCCTTTGGCCAATGAAGTTCACAGATGAGTACAAACAAGGAGCCATAGTTGAGTCCCCAAATGATGTGGACATCCTACAGAAGGGCCTCACTGAGACAGATGCCTGGTGTCAGAGCCATGGCCTCAAGCTCAATGACAAAAAGTGCATTGTCATCCACTTTGGTAAAAACTCTGTACCCATGAATAACCACATAGGTGGCAGTCTACTTAATGCTGTAGGTGTGATAAGAGACCTTGGGATGGTCAGTAGTCTCTCCTTTGATAGTCACATCACCACAGTAGTCAGGAAATTCTTCTACATGGCACACCTCATCATAAAAGGGTTCTCATCTAGGAAAAAAGAGGTCATTGCTCCCCTCTACTCGACACTCATTAGACCCATTATAGAGTACAATGCCCCTTTTGGAATGTACCTAACAAGATATCTGCACAAAGAGGATTACTGGCCTCAAACAGATGCCCTACACTGACCGTCTGAAAAAGCTCCAGCTTTACTCCATAGCATATCGCCTACTCCGAGGTGATCTCCTCTGCCTAACATATAAAGCTATGTCAAACCCAGAGCAGTTGGACATGCTACACCTAAAGAAATCTCAATCCCTCTGAGCTACATGATCTAGGGATCTAAGCCTTGTCACCACAATAAACAGGACATGCTGGAAGGATATATTCCTGTCCCAGAGACTTCTCATACTCTGGAACAAGCTACTCATCTATGTCAAGCAAATTTTCTCGTTAGTACTCTTCAAGAAAAATCTTGATAAGTAGATGGGAAATAGGAAATACAACTCAGTGATCACTTCGGTGGCCCTGCTCGACAGAGGCACAGGAAAATAACTTTCTTGGGTGGCGTAAGCCAGGGAACCTTGTTGGCTAGGCTTACTTAGGCCATTGGACCAATAGCCTAGTACCTACTTATGAACTTATGAAGTTAGTGCTAAAAGAAGTAAACAGTGTTTGCTATTTGATTTTAAACACAATATAAGCAAGTAATGTCAGCATTAATCAGTCCCATATCAGTCTTTTACTACACTTTTAAACAGTGGGGCAGTTTTCTGAGATCTATTATCCTTTTTATGAAGCAATAATAATGAAGCCCAGGTGCCGACCCAATAAGTTTTTTTTTCACTTAGCGCTAAGGCTATTAAGTTTAATTTTTATACAGTTTGTAAAACTAGAAATTTGGTTTATCTGGTGCAGTGCACAAAATATGAAGGGTTATATATAGTTAAAAATGAATCTTACATTAAGGGAGAGGGTTTTAGAACATTGTAATGGAATCAGGAATGTAAAAGCGAGCATTGCTGTAGGACAACATGCACCTGACAAGGGTCATGATCATTCATTTAAATTTTTAGTTTTAGAATTGATTAATGACTGTGTTAGGGAAGGTGATACCTGCAATAAAAGTGATTTAAGTTCAGGTCTTAATAATCTTGTCTCTTTAAAACCTGTTCTAAAAAGGAGAGGCTTGATCCACTGATGTTATTGGTTCTTAAGTCTGTCATGTGTACTATTTTATTTGATTCTATTGGTTGAGCATGTTTTTACAAACTTTTATATATTAGTCTTGTTTAATCTGTATGTGTACTGGCCTGAGGAAGAAGGATATCTGCAAAAGTGTTAACCTATAGTTTACATACATTTTTTTTTTTATAATAAAAATTTTTTCTGCCAGTGTGGACACCTACTCTGCTTTCATATTTTATTTTTTGGATTGTATCCCAGATCCACTATTCAACTTTCCTTGTGAGCTGTAAAGAAAAGACATGGAACCTACTGAAAAAAGTAGGGGTTCTTTATTTTAACCTACAATTTCAGAATCTATATTCTGTTTCAAGAAACAATTAACCACCCAAACATAAAACACATCACAATTGAAAGAAGAACAAAAACAAAAACAATATTATTATTTTATACATTATTAATCTTTTCTTCCCCTTGTGATATATATATATATATATATATATATATATATATATATATATATATATATATATATATATATATATTATCCAAACATCCCCGGGAAAAGAACCACTCATCCACCACAATGAACATTGACCTTTTCTCACTGTACTGTAATCTCAGAGTTGGTATATTTAGTTGAGGGGGTGGGAGGGGGCATAGCCACAGACATAGGTCCATTATAGGTACATAGGTATTTACTAGGCTAACAATTACAAAGCACATTTTAAGCCTAGCCATGCATCCAAAATCTCTGACAAGTTCCTTTATAAGTATAAGCATGAGCCTGGGATATGAACCATTTACTGCTAACCCGTGTCCATTACAGACATAGGGGCCAAACCAGGGATGAATTTCCGATTTCCCATCCAATTGTCCAACTTGCACTTGAATTGGGTTAGGGAGGAACTCTGCTTCACATGGATGGGGAGCCTGTTCCATAGATGGGGTAGTCTCTGGGATATTTACCTATCTCTCCAGCAGGTCCTATTTATATCACAGGCAAGGTTTAAGTCTTTAGAATAGGTAATTCTGGTGGTGTTTGTTTTGTGTATATGTAGGAGGTCCACCAGAGTGGGGTATGAGAATGCCCTGTATGTTAGGCATAGATCTCTCTTCAAAAGCCTAGAGGAGACAGACTACAGGGATAAAGCCGTGAGGGAGGCTGCATAGGACATTTTACTTATGCCTGTATTCTTTTAGTGAGGAACATCTGTGGACATTCCAATTGTTGGATATGCATGGTTAGGTATATACTAAAGGGGGCAATATACTCAATGATAGGTCTGATGAATGCCGAATACAGTGGATAAATGACTTCCTTGGACTTAGATGCCATACCTTTGTTTATAAGTTGTGCAACATAGAATGATTTCCTCACCACTGTAGACACATGATGGTCAAAGGCTAGATAACTGTCTATGTGTGTCCCTAAGTCCCTGAATATTACATCAGTTCTAAAGGCTTTGTTATCAGTATGATAGTTACCAGGGATGGATGACTTCCCAAGGAATACTATTATGCATTTCTTGGCCTTTAGTTTTAGTCCATGGTTCAGACACCAGTTATTTGTGTGTGTTAGCCCCTCCTGGAGAATATTTATGTTTGTCTGTGATTCAATGACAGCTCCTAATTTGCAATTATCTGCAAATTTAGTCAGCCAGAGACCAGTGACATTAGCCACGACTTCTGAGAAGTAAATGCCAAAAAGGAGCTGCCCAAGGACTGATCCCTGAGGGACTCCACTTGTGACTGGCCTCTTTGTAGAGGTGCACTCCCCAATTTCAAATTTGTGGGCCTTATTTGTGAGCCAGTTGGTTATCCACTGGGTGACATATAGGTTTTTACCTACTCTCTTGAGTTTGTCAACAATGTCCGAGTGGGGTATTTTGTCATATGTCTTGGCCAGGTCAAGGTAGGAAGTGTGAATGATTTTGCCCTCATCCATTGCTTTGATGACCTTCTCAAAGAAGTCCATCAGGTTGAATAGGCATGATCTACCCTTGACGACACCAAACTGAGTTGGATCCAGTGTCTGGAGGTTTACTATATCTCTATTGATCATCTTCATGATAATTCTTTCCATAGTTTTACATATAAGACAAGTGAGACATATGGGTCTGTAGTTTCCAGGTTCTGTAGATGGCAAACCTTTGTGTAGAGGGATGACTGTTGCCTTTCTCTTATTCATGAGGCACAAAGCCTTTTTGGAGGCTACAGCTAAATAGTAATTCCAGAGGCCCTGATAGGTCATATTTCATGCTGTTTGGAAGGCATCCTGGGATATTGTCTGGGCCCATTGATGCAGTGTTCTTGGTAATAGAGAGAGCATTAAGGATCTGTTCTATAGTGATAGTAGGGGGAGTTATATTTGATGATATTTCCTGATGGAAGGCTGAGGGGGAGAGAGGGGTAAAGTTGGAGATGAATTTGTCAGCCAGAAGGTTTGTTATATCTTCTGGCTTAGTATAGGGAGCTGCATTTACAATTGTGTATTGCCTTTGAGGTTGTAGACATAGTTAGGAAATGTATTGTGGTTGTCCTTAGCATGGGAGGCCAAAATTACCTCAAATTTAGCTATGGTTGACTTTATTTGTCCTCTGAGTTGTTTGTTTTATTTGATGAGAGTGCTTTTATCCTACTGAGTGCTGCACCTCCTAATTTTTGCCAGGATTATGTTTCCTTCTGTTATACAGACTATTGATTTTGTAATTCTGCCAGGATGGCTTGTTTCTAGGGTTAGTCCTGTACTTCTTCCTGGTGGGTACAGTTGCCTCTATGTTTACTTCCTTCTTTGTTTGTTTTTTGTCCTAGTGGCCAAGTGGTTCTTTTCCTGGGGATTGCTTTTGAAGTTCCTGGTGTTTGATGTTTTAAAGTTTTGAATATGTCATCTCAATGGTTTCATCTTTGATGATGTGGTGTTTCGATATTATATATATATATATATATATATATATATATATACATATATAAATATATATATATATATATATATATATATATATATATATATATATATATATATATATAGGTTCTCTACTAACACTACTAAATCTCGAATTACGAAATATCTCGAGACTCTGAATCCTGAAGACCAGAATCTCGAGATTCCATAATATCAAACGTAAATAAACATTTTTTAAAGCAAATGCAGGGGGTCAAGCTCCCCTGCACCCCCACACCCCCTGCAACTTAAATATGCCAACTCCGAGATCGCACCACAGTGGAGTGAACGGCAAAATAGTGCCGTGCAGAGCAGAATGTAAATTTAGCCATTCACTCCACTGTAGTGTAATCTTGGAGTTGGTATATTTAAGAGCAGTGGATGTGGGGGGAGCAGGAGGGCTTGCCCCCCTGTATATACCTTTCTAAATATATATATATATATATATATATATATATATATATATATATATATATATATAGACTTTGACTACAACTTTGACAACACTTCTATTCTCTACTTATTCCTTCCATATACCATATAAGTACGTCCTGGATAATGCAAATTTAACTCAATTAGATTTTTTAGTGATTAAATTGAATTAATTGCATTTGCTGTCAAATGTGTTTTTTACTATTTATATAGCATTCATTGTATTATTATTTGTTGAATGAATCTGAGCGTGTCATGTGGCAGCGTGTATTCCTCTGTTTGTTTTATGCTATTTTTTTTGGACTACTACAAACCTGGGACCACTTATTTGTTGGCATATTTATTGAAAAGCAACTCTGGATGTGATCTCAGTGGAATTTCTTCTGATACATCTACATACTCTGATACTATACTCTTAATATGACATACAGCACAACAATTTGAACTTTGAACTCTCACAGTTGATGTGGATTTTGGTGATAAGTCTCTGTTAAATTTGCATTGTTAGAGGCTTGTGTTTACATTTTGTGACTTGGTCTGAAGTGGACTGATAAAAGCTCCTTTTTAGCTGGGTGTTGTGATATATATATATATATATATATATATATATATATATATATATATATATATATATATATTTTTTTTTTTTACTTTCGATATTATGGAATCTCAGGATTCTGGATTTCAGGTTTTAGAGTCTCGAGATTCCGTAATTCGAGATTTAGTAGTGAACCCATATATATATATATTTATATATATATATATATATATATATATATATATATATATATATATATATATATACACACACACACATAAACACAAAGAAAGAGATTTATCTATATGTATTTGTTTATCTATAGCTATAGCTATCTATCTATATTTAACATCACAAATAAATCAATACTAAAAGTTATTCACACTGTCTATCCATTTCATGCTTTTCTCCAAATCCATAATTTAATCTCCCTTAACATATCAGATATTATTCATTTCTTACAGAACAAAGATTAATTTGTTCTGGCTAACCAAATAATCAAAATACTATAAAAACCTTGTTGGTTGTCTTTTTAGCACATCTTTCATGTTTTCTCTCATAACAACCAGACAAAGTCATATTAATGTTAATATTTTCAACTTTCAAAATTTTTACCAAATATACTTTTTTGCTTATAACACACCATGGGCAGGAGTCTAAGAGTAGTGTAAGACTCCATGCAGCCCTCGTGATCCAGGAACAGCCTGAAATTCCGTGTAAGAGATCAGCTAAAACGTCTCTTACACGGAGTGGGCGTGGATATGCTAATCACCTCACTTGCAGCAGAAAGGCATGCAAATGAGGTAGATTAGCGATCCAGGAAGCCCAAAGCAGCCCGTGTAAGAGCCGTTTTAGCTGCAGAAATGTACTCAGTTGACAGCTGAGTATGTTTCTGCAAATAACACAATGGAGCCATGTCAGCTCCAAATAAAGGGTGCATATGTGTCAGGCAGCATGTCAATGGCCAAATATGTGGCCATTGGCAAGGTACCCCGATGCAAATATGAGAAATAAATGCAAACGGGCTGCGCTATATAAAACATAAAACATAAAAATGAAGGTTTTATGCAATACATGGATTTACAATGCAGGGACCAGCAGACCAAAAACAACATGGCCACCATTTAGTGGTTGCTAAGGGGGGAAGCTGAGTCTAAGACATGTAACTAAGCATTAGTAGGCAATCTGAAGTAAATGAGTGTTGGGATACTGAATTCCACTGTCACATAGCAAATGAGCACATTCTGAGTAGTGTAAGAGATACATAAGGGGGAGGAATAGGTGACATCACAGGGGGGAATGGCAGAAAGAAATGCAGTTCATTGGAGGTCAGTGTTACATGACAGATGTCAGACACATATCATGGAAAGAGGAGTGCCACAAGATAAGCATGGGAAAGTCAAGAAATGGAAGGTGTACACTGTTGCTTACACCAAAGTTTCTTGCTGGGCGTGCATGCGCATGTGTGCACACCAGGAGGTGCGAGTAAGGCAGAGTGCACGTGTAAGGCAGACTGAGCATGTGGGAGCCTGTTGGCAGACTTGTAAGACTGTTTGCACTGGTGTGCACGTGTTTTAACCCGAATAAGTAGATTCTGAACCGTGTAAGCATGTGTGCTCGCGTGTAAGCCACTGTGAGCGTGTTTCTGCTGGTATGCGCGTTACTCCCCCCTGAGGAAACAGAAAGGAAACAGGAAGCAACAGTATTAGTAGGAAGCTAGCAGAGAATACTGCTGGAGCTAGCAGGTGAAAACAATTAGAAGCAGGCAATTACACAGGCAGAATAGTAGCCCAGCCAAGCACTTAAAACTCTGCAAACAGCAGTGCAGGATGTTTCTCTCAAGAGACACTGCAAGACAGGAGTAAGCTATTAGAAGTGAAAACTGAAAAAGCTGAACTCAGAGCAGAAATGCTAGGGGCTGCCATAGCTGTCATAAGGTGACATAGGCTACTTGCTGAGGGTGGTGACAATGCAAATGGTGCCAGACAACCCACAGTGAGGAGACGGAGAAGAGTGTACAGGCCCAGGGTCACCTACCATGGGTTACATGAGCAGGAGATAGTGGAGCACTATAGAGTGGACAGAGACCTCCTGCAGCAAAATGTTGAGCTGTGCAGGCCACGCCTCACACACAGAACCAACAGAGGGGAACCCATCCCAGTGGAAACCAAGGTACGTGTTGGCCTAAGAATACTAGCAACAGGTACCTTCCAGAGACCAACTGGTGATATGATGGGGATATCACAGGCATCAGCCTCCAGGGTACTGCACCAGTTCCTGGATGCCATGTCAGCACATGTCGGTGATCATGTATATTTCCCCAATGCCCATGAGGTATTGGCCAGCAATATGCGTCTCTTCCAGCAAATAGCGGAATACCCTGAGGTAGTGGGTGCAATAGACTGCATGCACATATGCATCAAAGCACCAGCCGGTGAGCGGGGTAGGGCCTACATTAACCGCAAGGGCTTTCCCTCCATCAGCTGCCAGGTTGTGTGTGATGCCCAGGGCATAATAATGAATGTGTGTGCTGGCTGCCCTGGGAGCTACCATGATTCCCATATCTGGCATTTGACGCAGCTGTACCAGACATTTGCCAATAGGGACATCCCACATGGACACCTAGTGGGGGATGCAGGTTATGCACTGGAGCTGTGGCTGATGACACCCATCAGAAACGCACACACACCTGAACAGGAACGCCATAATGAGGCACACGCACAAACATGTAATGTAATAGAGCGTGTGTTTGGGCTGCTCAAGTCACGGTTCCAGTGTCTGGACACATCTGGTGGAGCCTTGCAGTACTCACCAACTACATGTACCCAAATTGTCATGGTATGTGCTATGCTACATAATATGATCTTGCGAAAACAGCTGCAGCAGGACCAGCATAGGGCCGGGCCAAACAGCCCCCCACCATTGCCAAGGCCATCACAGGCAGAGCGTGACTCAAAGGAGGAACAAGCTGAGCCAGCCCCAGTAGGCAGAAGGAGGCGTGCCCAGTATGCCCTGGCCTTGGCAAAGAGGCAACGCATAGCACATACACTGGCTCAATAGGAACCCTGGGAATGATACCCCTCTCTGACTCACTCATATAATAACAGGGATGCCTAAAATGACATAACCTGCTCTCAAACATGTTCAGGGAGTGTAGTATGTGCATCCGACAGAGGCAGCCCTGCAGCACCACCTGAGGCATGAATGCCATGTGTTAAGCAATGTAACACCATGTAGTATATGCACACTTGATGACCCTGACTAACATCCTACCCTCACCAAGCATGATGCCACAATATGACGATGAGATGATCAATTGCAATAATTGGCTGAAGTATTGCAGTTAGTCAAAGGGGATCCAATGTGTGCCAGCCTGGCATGACATGCTGAGCATGACATGATGCTCCACCTGCTAGGGGTGGCGTGCACCTATCAGTCCAGGCCTTATGGATACTGGCAAAGGCTGTTGTTACCCACAGCATGCCCTGAATAGGTAAGGCTCAAAACACAAACCCACCTCCATAGGTATCACAAGGGATAAGAACCTAGATGTAATGCTACCCAATGGCAGAAGTCTAAACAGCAAGATGCATGCAGTCTAAACTCCCCCAGTATGGAAAATGTTGATATCTGTCCTGTAAAAGAAAACTGGGTCAAGGCTCACAACAGCACCATAACACTACCAGGTTACACCTCATACTGTGCTGTACAGCCTCAAAACATGGAACAAGCTACAAAAGGAGGGTGACTAGCAATAATTGTCAAGGATAACCACACCCCCATGTTGGTACCACAACAAGAAGCAGCATGGACTAGCCATGGTCAAGTAACAATGGCTAAAACTGCCTCCCAGTTTATAGCCTACTATAGACTACCATCCTAACACCAGGAACTGCACTTGGCCTATGTTGGAATACATGAATATATCAAGCCCTCCAAACCCATTATATTGGGTGACTGAAAATACCCAAACATAGACTGGGAGCATTATACTAGCTCCAACACTGTAGGACAAAAGTTCCTAGAATCCATAAACCAAAATGCCCAGGAACAATGTACCACTCCCACAAGAGGGGTAAGCATACTGGATGTGATAATCAGCAACATGGGTACTGGATGGCAAGATGAGAAGTGTATCCCTCACTGGAAAGACCAGACCATAGAGTAATCACACCAGATATACACATCCTGACCACAGTCCCTGGCCAGAAAACCACAGTGAAAAACATGTGTAAAGCAAAAGTTGCACTCCTCCAAACTGATGTGGAATCCATTAAAGGCCCTGTGCAGGTGCAAAATATGGGCCACACCTCAGAACCTGTTATACAGGCATTCCATGAACACTGCCAGGAATGCTTAGATTATGCAATCACAAATAAAACCAAGACACAATGCCATACACGCAGGCATCTGGCATGGTGGACTCCAGCCATTACCAAACCATGCAAGAGAATGAGGAAGCTACTACATGATAGAGCAAACATAAAAAGGGAAGTAATCACTGATCAGTAGTATGGCAATAAAATATGTCCACAAATACAATCCACTAAGGCCTGCTACAACAAGTTGAATCTGTGAATCTTGAGGCAATGTTACACCTGCCCCAAGTACACAGACAACCCTCAACTCCCCCCAAGAAATACAAATATATGTGAGAGATGCAACCATTTATCCAAACCGGAGGCTGAGCTCCCTCAACTCAGTACTGTCAAAACTAGTCAGGAGGAGAAGGTAACCAGACACACCACAAACCCAGTGCCACATAGACCTATCACAACTGCAAACCAAAGACATAAACACAGAAAAACATTCCCGGAGGCCCTAATTACAAACACACCACATCAACAGAGGCCTCCAAAGCAGACACCCAAGCAACCACTACCTCCAAACATAGCACATGCAACACATAGTACACAGAGCTGTTGTGCCAAACAGTCACAGGCCAGAAGGAGAAACAACATGCCTGATACAGTTGTAATAGGTGACTCCATAGTCAGACACACTGCTGTCCCGCTCACCAGACTGAACAAGGGAAAGGGTACAGTAAGCTGCCTGTAGGCTGCTACAATACGCCACATAACAGAAGTATGCAGGTCACCCCAAAGCAAGTAGAAATATGATGCAGTCATTGTCCATGCTGGCATGAATGACCTGAGATGTACCTACCTGGACTACATGAAAAGAGACATAGATGAGCTCTCTGATTATGTAGTCCAGGCCGGTATGACACTGACCGTTTGCAGCATCCTACCCTCACCAAGAATGATGCCACAGTACAAACACAGAATGATCAGCTTTAACAAGTGGCACAATTACTGGTGTCATTCCAAGGGGATCCAATGTCTGTCTGCTTGGGATGTCATGCTTGACAAGCCACGCTGCTGTTCCAGGGATGGCTTGCACCTGTTACCCCTTGGCGTCTGGATATTGGATAAGGCTTTTGCCACCTCCATAGAGCCTTTCATAGGCAAGGCTGAAAAGACTAACCCACCACCCTAGAAAACATAAGTGGAAAGAAACATAAGGGTAATGCTGACCAATGTCAGACGTGTAAACCTCAATATGCATGCTCTAGAGGCCCTCCCCAGTATGGAGAACACTGATGTCCATGTAGTGACAGAAACCTGCAGCAAGGCTCCTGACAGCACACCAGCACTACCAGGTTATACCTCATATCATGCGTTATGGCCCCAAAACCTGGACCAAAACATAACAGGAGGGGGAGTATCCATATTCAGCACAGACACCCACACGTCCAGGTAACTGACAATGCATGAAGCATCGGAGACCACCCATGTGCAACTAACCGTATGCAAAACTGCTGTACAGTCTGTAGCATGCTACAGACCACATTCTCACACACAGGAACCCCACCCAGCCATCCTGAAGACACTGGACAGTATGAATGTCTCACCAAATACCAAACAAGGTACTCACAAATTACCACATAGGTGGCAATCCATTATGTATGGAAGGAGTAATCAGGGACCTAGGGACACAAGTGGACAGTAACCTGTTATGTGACACTCACATTGCCAACGTGGCTAGGAAGACTGTCTATATTGGACACCGTATCATGAAAGGATTCACATCTACATCAACAGAGGTCATTGTGCCCCTATACTGTTCTCTTATCAGACCCATAATCTAGTACAATGCCTCATTTGGGATGTACCTTACCCGACACCTGCAGCAGTTAGAAGACCTCAAAGGTACCTCACCAAGAGGATAAAGTGTCTCAAATATATGTCATATGCTGCCTGGCTGTAGACACCCCAGCTGAATGCAGTCACATACTGCCTACCCAGAGGCGTTGTATGCCTGTTGTGCAAGGCCATGTCCAACACAGGAGTAATGGACATGCTCCACCCCAGAAAACCCAAATCCATTGGAGCTGTGAGAGTGAGAGATGTCAACCTCAACACATAATGAAATAGGATGTGCTGGAGAGACAGATACATAACCCAGAGGCTCCCTACACCCTGGAACAAAATCTCACTCCATGTTAGGCAGAGCCCCTCACTGACACTCTTCAACAGGAATCTTGCCAAGTGGATGGATGACCGTAGATGTACACTGGGGGTCTTTACTGTGTCACGTCCAGACAGAGGCACAGTAAAGTAAATCATAAATGGCCATAATATTCACATATCAAGGGGTGGCAAAAGCCACACACACTCTGGCTAGGCTTATAATTGCCCAAGGGCGGATAGCCTAGTATGAACCTATGAACCTATGAAGATACAAATTGTACAGGAAACTAAGGATAATCACAAGGCTTTCTTAACTGATGGTAGGAACCTTGTTGGGAATTCACAGATATGCTCTGAATCACTCAAATATTACACACAACATACCAAACACACACACATATTGCCAACATCCAACCTGACAGGTGCAGTGCAACCCCCCCCCCCCATCAAAATGCAAAATATCTATCCCAGCAGTGTGCTGGCCCCCTGACATTGCAGATGCTGAGGTAACAGCCAGCATCTACAAAGCAAAACACACAGCATCAATGGTATGAGATGGTGTCCTAGGATGAGTCCAACATGGACTCCAAGAAGAATGGAATGCCAAATAACACTACTGCTCAATGTCAGCCTTACCACAGGATATGTACCCAAAGAGCAGTGTACAACAACAGTGGTCCTTCTCAACAAAGGTGTTGCCTGAATAGATACTGCAAACTACCACCCCAGAATCCTGACAAGCTTGGTCTGCAAAGCTATGGAAAGGATCAGCATGTACCGCAGACATAAAGATATTGGGGACCTACTGACACTGGACCCTACCCAGTGTGGCTTTCTTAAGTGCAGATCCTGCCCCTAAACATGTTTGACTCATTTGAAACAGTCATTAAGGTCATTGATGAGGGGAATGTGGTCCACACAGCGTAGCTGGATCTTGCAAAGGCTTCCATACAATACCCCACGTGTTCATTATAGATAAGCTCACCAGCTTAAATATAAACCCCTATGTCAGTAGAGGGGTTGCAAACCAGACCAAGGTCAGAACTGACATGGTCAGACATGCTGCAGCCATGTCAGACTACAAACCAGATATAACTGGCATCCCACAAGGCTTGGTCCTGGGACCTCCCTCATTTGGTATATATGTCCCATAGGTACAGGCAAACATGGAAGGACTGTGTCTGAACAAGTTTGCAGAGGACTACAAACTAGCCACCATATCTGACCCTCCAGCTGACACAAGCATCCCACAAAAGGGCGACATAGAAACAGACAACTGGTGCCCTAGCCATGTTAGCAAGCTAATTGCAGAAAAGTGTATAGTCAGCCCCTGTGGATATACAGTAAGTGCCCACCAATTACCACATAGATGTTAACCCATTAAGTACTTGACATGTAATGAGAGACCTGGGGACACAAGTTGATAGATATCCTGCATTGGACAAGCATGTGGCTGTAGTGGTTACAGAAACATACCATATACCCATCTAATCATGAAGGTTGTCAGATCTAGATAAGGGGAGGTCATTGTGGCTCTGCAGTCATCCTTCATCAGTGTTACAATTGACTACAATAGCCCCTGTGGGATGTACCTCAGCAGACACCTCCATCAACTGTAAAGTCCCCAAAAGTACCTCACCAGGAGTATCAAAGAGCTTGAACAGATGCCATGTGTTGCCTGATTAAACAAACTGCAGCTCCACACACTGCCATACTGCCCACCCAGAGGCAAGCTGTGCCTGATGTATAAAGCCATGTCCAAGCTGGAATCAATGAACATGCTGCACCTTGTACAATCTGAATGGCAGTGAGCTATGCACATGAGAGACCTGAACCCCAGCACTGACATACATAGGACAAGCTGTACTGAATGATCCATAACACAGAAGCCACCCCCACTCTTGAGTAATCTCCCAGTACAGGTTAGCCAGAGAGTCACTCATCGACTCTCCTCAAGAGGAATCTTGATGAGTGGATGGGAGATGGTAGGTTTACCCTGGGTTTCACTGTTATGTCACGGGAAGACGGAGGCACAGTATACTAACCATGACATATGTCATGGCAAACTCCGCTTACAATGTGTGTCGAAAGACAAACACACTCTCCGACTAGCATTAGAAATGGCCTAGGGCACATTGCTAGTGTTTGCCAATGTACACCTATGTTGTGGAATACACTACCAATGTTGAACAAGCCTGGTTTAAGTAATTCATATCTGAACATAATGCAACATGGTCAGATGTGCACAACTGGCCCCTAACCAGTCTGTTGTGCTCACTATGAAAATGTAAAGCAGTGATAGGACTAAAGCCCAGGATACTGTCCACCACAGTGAAAGTACTGAACCAGTACACTATACGGTACTACAGTGTTAGGTCAGTATGAAAGGATGTTGACAACTGTATGCAAAGTATCCCATGCAAACCCTGCAGGCACAGTATAATCCCTGTTGTGTTCAGACACAAAGCAGTTGGACAGTAACTACACAACATGACACACAACACACAACCATAAGCGTGAGATATTGTTGAAGTTCACACTCATCCACAAATGTGGTGGGCTGCAGAGTTCATGTGGAAAGCTCACACTGGGCATGCTCGCACACTTTGATAAATGAGACATATGTCAGACAACATGCCATGGAAAGCCTGAACAGGGCATGCTCGCACACTTAGGCCAAATCTCAGTTTAGCAGTTGGCCACACATATCTGGTATTTGTACGTGTTATTCCAGGAACCAACCACATTACAGCAATCTGCCCAGTGCACACAGTTAAATGACTACAGAGACATAAGTGATATAGTGGATCCCTCTCATATTCAAACATCTTCCACAGATACACAAGTTGTTCATAGAAACAGGGAATGCTATGGCAATAAAGACCTGCAAACAGTCTATCAGCAACAAATATTGTGCATCTGACAATTAAACATATGGGTGTAGAGGTCAACACTAGGCTGTTTGCCTTAGGGAATGACAGCTTAGCCAGAGTGTGCTTGGCGTCTGCCTCCCCAGTACAGTAGGCTACTGTGCCACTGTAAAGTAGGTCACATAAGGCAACGTGTGAGGCTAGTGTGCTGTGCCTCCATCAAGCAGGGACACAGTGGAGATCCCAGGGGTTGAATTTGCTAAGCCACATCCATGTTGTTGGTGTGTGCTGGAAGAGGGTTGGTGAGGACCTCTAACAGTAAGTGGGCGTCAATAACAGACTGAGGGGAGCCTTATCTGCATTGTCTGGACAATTTCACTGTCAACACTTTGTTGTGATGATTATGAGGGATTGTAGTGTCGTGCCAGTACTGTTCAGAGATGTCCTCCCTCTGTGAGCTACTGCTCTGCAATGTATTAGCTCACTCTGTATGTTGGACAGCTCATATATGGCTGGTGTACACATGACAGGTGTCCTGTTGTGGAGGAGTCATGGGTATATTTGGGATAGCATGATCAATGCAAACCTTCCACATGCTCATAGAATGCAATTGTCAAGGATTATGCAGAGTGGCCTGTATACTCCCCCAGCATGGGTCCTTTGAAGTCTTCCACCCCAGTCTTCACAAGTGTAAAATCTGCTTTTGATAAATACACTTTGTTTGCAGTGACAACCTTGCCTGGGGGTGGGGATGGGATATGGATGTCCAGAGAAAGGTGGGTATGGTCAGATATCAACAATGGTGGTCTACCTCTGTGGTGGAACAGTGTGTACCCATGTTGCAGATGGTCAGGTGCAATATGTATTCCCCCTTGTGGCTGTGGTGAGTGGTTCTGCCATAGCACATGGACTCACAAATTGTAGTTGCTGTAGGGTAATGTTGTAGAGGCCTGAGTAGTTCCCACACACAATATAACTGTGCCTGACATTAACAACTGGAATGGTGTATGTGAACACCTGCATATCTTGGCACTGTTCCCAGGGAAGCAAAGTGTGTGTCCTGGATGTGGGAGGGGTGGTCCAAACTGGTTGTGTTGTGTGTTACAGGTCCTGTGGTTACGAAACATGGTATAGGACATAACCTGCCAGTGCTGATGTGCATATCTGACCCTGAAGTAGGTGGCTGCAAATGCATATATATGCTATCCCCACCTGACAGGTAGTACTAGATGTACATACCTCTGTAGAAATAATGATGTCAGCACCCTATAAATATAATGATGTCAGCACCCTATAAATACTGCAGGTGCAGAGCAGATATCCAGTAATTCGGATAGTGCGCTCTGCTAATGCGTCTCCCTCAAGTGTCATACTATAGTTAGGTAGGGGTTTGAATCCTGCAAATGCTCAGTGTGGGTGAGCGAGGTTGGTGTGTGTGCACTTCTGTGTGAGAGAAATGTCCCTTTTGGCAACTAAGAGAACACACTACAGGATGCACATTCCCCTTTCTAAACACTGATGATGTCATCACCCTATAAGTACAGCAGGAGAAGGGAAACCTCCCTGTAATGTGAATAGCACTCTCTGCTAATGTGTCCATCTTGAATGTCATAATATAGTTAAGTAGGGGTTTGAATCCAGCAAATGGCAAGTGTGTGTGTTTGTGTGAGGGGGGTTAGTGTGTGTGCAATTCTGTGTGAGGTTAATCCCCCTTTTGGCAACTGGGAAAACACACTACAGGATGCACATTCCACTTTCTAAACACTGATGATGTCAGCACCCTATAAGTACAGCAGGAGAAGGAATCCCCAGTAATGTGAATAGTGTGCTCTAATCGTCCGTTTTGAGTGTCATAACCTAGTGAGCGAGGGGTTTGAATCCTGCAAGTGTGTGTGTTTGTGTGAGGGGGGTTAGTGTGTGTACAATTCTGTGTAAGGGAAATGTCCCTTTTGGCAACTGGGAAAACACACTACAGGATGCACATTCCCCTTTCTAAACACTGATGATGTCAGCACCCTATAAGTACAGCAGGAGAAGGGAATCCTGCCAGTAATGTGAATAGCGCGCTCCGCTAATGCATCCATCTTGAGTGTCATAACATAATAAGATAGGGGTTTGAATCTGGCAAACGTGTGTGTTTGTGTGAGGGGGGTTAGTGTGTGTGCAATTCTGTATGAGGAAAATGTCCCTTTTGGCAACTGGGAAAACACACTACAGGATGCACATTCCCCTTTCTAAACACTGATGATGTCAGCACCCTATAAGTATAGCAGGAGAAGGGAAACCTTCGAGTAAGGCGAATAGCGCACTCCGCTGATGCGTCTGTCTTGAATGTCATAATATAGTTAGATAGGGGTTTGAATCCTGCAAGTGTGTGGGGGGGGGTGGAAGTAGAGTGTGTACAATTACCTGTGTGAGAAAACTGACCCTTTTGGCAACCAGTACAACACACCAGCTGGTGCATATTCCAATCTCTACACAGAGATGATGTCAGCACCCTACAAGTACAGCAGAAGAGTGCAAATCTCCCAGTAATGCAAATAGCACGCTCTGCTACTGCATCTTTCACTACTGTCATAGCACAGTTAGTTATGGCTTTGAATTCCACACATGCCACGTGTGTTTTGTTAACAGAATGCCCATGTGTGTGGGTTGTTCTTCACAATAATGCATGACATAGATTAAACCAGTAATGGCAATGGACACAGATGATGTATGTGTGCCAAATACACATATGTACCTGTGACCTTCAATAGTTCCCATGTCTGATGCCTGCCACATGTGAATACATGGTATTTGCACTGGATAACATTATGACTGTGGTCTTCTGTGCAGGTGCTGCATATGGTATGTGTATATACAGTGTGAGTTGTATATGGTATCATCCTAGCAGTGAGGGATACACATCTGGTCTGGGGCATATAGTCTGCATGTTGTTGATGAACAGGTGCTGCATGTTTTCACCTGTTGTGGGAGTGGTAACAAGTTGTTCCATAGCAATGCAGTGGCTACATGCTAGGAACCTTTCAGCTAGGGTGTTTTAGCTACAGTAATTCTTCAGCATTCACTAATACGTCAGCATTCCTGGTGAGGGTATGATGCCAACCAAGGTCAGGGTCATACCAGCCTGTACCACATGCTCAGAGAGCCCTTCTATGTTCCCTATCATGTAGTCCAGGGAGGATCACAGGTCAGCCATAGTGGCATGGTCAATGACTGAGTCATATGTGTCCATGCCTCTGACTGACCTGTATGCTTGTGTTATGTGGTGGACCATAGTGCCCACGGGCATATCACTGTGACCTTCACCTTGTCCAGCCTGGTGAGCGGGACCTCACTGTACCGGACAATAAAGGTACCTAACACAACTGTAGCAGGTGTGTTGTCTAGTACGTGCTGTGACTGATTGGCACACAGGATTTGTGTGCTATGTGTTGCACATGCTGTGTTCCGGCTTAACGTATGCCTGTGTGCCAGCTGCAGAGATGTCTGCTGCTCAGGCAGGATGCTATTCTGAGGCTCCACGAATGGCCCAGTGTGTGCACGTGTTTGGATTGCTGTTAGTGTAGGTCTACATCAGACTGGTATTGTAGTCACCGTAGTATTTCATGCCACCTGACAGGTTATGCCAGTACTGGGTTCAGAGTGCTTAGTCCCCAGTCTGGCTATGTGGTTGCATCTCATACATGTGTTGTACGTCCATGTGTAGGGGAGAGGGTTGACTTTGTACATGTGGCAGCTGTGACATTGCCACATGACCCACATATTCCACAACTGTACCATAGAGGTGACTGACAAGTGACCTTTGCACATGCTACCATAGTATTGTGATTGCCATGGTGATTATCAGCACATAGGGCCAATGGGGAACAAGGTACAGAAGGTGAGTATGTGAGGGTGTAGTGCCTATGATTAGTTAGCACTGGCATATATGACTGCTCACTTGGACAAATGCCAGGTAAGTCATATGCAATGTGTCACAGGCAACGTACATGTGAACAGGACAAACAGTGACGTTCTGTCAAGTGAGACATGGACATACATATAGTAAGCTATGCAGATGTCACTAGAGTCCACAGAAGCTCTGTAACTCTGCATTGCAGGTGGGATCAGTGTTCCAGGGTAACTGCAAGCAGACATGCATGCAAACAAAGCTACAGTAAGCAGGGCTGCATGTAGTCCATTGTACAACAAACAAGCTGTACCACTTCCAGTAGGTAACAGTGCAAATATGCAGGCACTATGCACATGTACATGGAAATACACAGGTCAGATGGCTAGGGTCCAGTCTCAGTGCACACAATTGTACAGACCATGTACTGTCAGGATGTCCAATAACTGGATAGAAACCCAGGTAATCATACCTGCAGTAATACACATGTCAAATAACAGACACTGAGCCTTCACTCAGTGGTTCCATACTTAGTAGGATGTATGCTACCTGTCCTGCCACCACGGTATCCCTGACATTTATGGGGACTCTCCCTCCTGTGAAAGTTAGTTTTGTGTGTTGGGGCTGTCTAGCATGGTATGAGATGTGAGCTTGCAGTGCTAGGGTGCTCCTGTGTGTCCTGTACCAGTCGTGTAGTACTGCACACATATCAACATCCTCAAACATCTGCATTGCAGAGTCCAGTGTGGGCAACATGCCACTTGCAGTTTACATGTCCATCATTGTGTAGCAATACTTTCATTACCTTATCCCCTGTGCTACCTATGTATGTAGCCTTCTGTTGACATCCTTACCACCAGTATGCCAACATGTGCAGATGGTACACTATGGTACTTACCATGGGTGTAGACAACAGTACAAGACAATCATACCCTTACTGCATCAGGCATGCTGGGATATACCCACAATTATATCAGCACACAGTACTGTTAACAACATGATACTATTGCTACACATCTATGTAGTCACCCTGTGCATCAGCAACATGTTAACCTGTACCTGCACTGATGTTACAGATTGCAGGAGGTGGCACAATTTCATCATATGCACAGGGTGTGAACTTGGTATGCCTGAGTCTGCCACTGATACCACCAATTGACATGTATGTGTATGTGTGTTGGTGAGGGACAGCGGTACAAGGTGGGGCAATGTTGATGCAGTGTGTGCATGTATGGTAGCCCTAGGTGTTGTCAATTTGCATGTGTGTATGGATGCACACAGTTCCACCTCATGGCTGCCATATTCTGGTGTTTGTGGACAGCCACAGACTGTACCTACCAGGTCATACAGATCAGTGTCTCTGGCCATGGACACGGTACCTGTGCCTTGCAGGGGTGCTATGGACCATATCCGGTACCAATCCAGACTGTGTACTGTCATCAGAAGAAGGTGTTCATTGACTGGACACAGATCCTGTCAGGCCTTTCCAGAGCCACGTGCATGTGGTCTCCTGGGGGCGGTCTGATGACAGCACAGACCCAGCATTGCTGGGGCTGCTGCTGGCACTATGGGGCAGCCGCGCCCTGTTGTCATCATGACGACCCGCGGGTGGGGTGGGCCCCCCCTTTTCCCCGGCTCATGGCTGAGGGGGAAATTTTAACCCCAAAACCAAAAAATTGGGGCCCTGGCTCATTTTGGGCATTTTAGTTTGTTGGGACCTTTAAAATTTTGTC
>NC_056737.1:1652389570-1652493354 GCF_019279795.1 Protopterus annectens | reverse complement strand
ATGTCCCAGTGGGGGTTGCAAATGCTCAGTGTGGGTGAGCGAGGTTGGTGTGTGTGCACTTCTGTGTGAGAGAAATGTCCCTTTTGGCAACTAAGAGAACACACTACAGGATGCACATTCCCCTTTCTAAACACTGATGATGTCATCACCCTATAAGTACAGCAGGAGAAGGAAAGCTTCCCTGTAATGTGAATAGCACTCTCTGCTAATGTGTCCATCTTGAATGTCATAATATAGTTGGGTAGGGGTTTGAATCCAGCAAGTGTGTGTGTTTGTGTGAGGGGGGTTAGTGTGTGTGCAATTCTGTGTGAGGTTAATTCCCCCTTTTGGCAACTGGGAAAACACACTACAGGATGCACATTCCACTTTCTAAACACTGATGATGTCAGCACCCTATAAGTACAGCAGGAGAAGGGAATCCCCCCAGTAATGTGAATAGTGTGCTCCTCTAATGCGTCCGTTTTGAGTGTCATAACCTAGTGAGGGAGGGGTTTGAATCCTGCTAGTGTGTGTGTTTGTGTGAGGGGGGGGGTTAGTGTGTGTACAATTCTGTGTAAGGGAAATGTCCCTTTTGGCAACTGGGAAAACACACTACAGGATGCACATTCCCCTTTCTAAACACTGATGATGTCAGCACCCTATAAGTACAGCAGGAGAAGGGAATCCTGCCAGTAATGTGAATAGCACGCTCCGCTAATGCGTCCATCTTGAGTGTCATAACATAATTAGATAGGGGTTTGAATGTGGCAAACGTGTGTGTTTGTGTGAGGGGGGTTAGTGTGTGTGCAATTCTGTATGAGGAAAATGTCCCTTTTGGCAACTGGGAAAACACACTACAGGATGCACATTCCCCTTTCTAAACACTGATGATGTCAGCACCCTATAAGTACAGCAAGAGAAGGGAAACCTTCCAGTAAGGCGAATAGCGCACTCTGCTGATGCGTCCGTCTTGAATGTCATAATATAGTTAGGTAGGGGTTTGAATCCTGCAAGTGTGTGTGGGGGTGAAAGTAGAGTGTGTACAATTACCTGTGTGAGAAAACTGACCCTTATGGCAACCAGTACAACACACCAGCTGGTGCATATTCCAATCTCTACACAGAGATGATGTCAGCACCCTACAAGTACAGCAGAAGAGTGCAAATCTCCCAGTAATGCAAATAGCACGCTCTGCTACTGCATCTTTCACTACTGTCATAGCACAGTTAGTTATGGCTTTGAATTCCACACATGCCACGTGTGTTTTTGTTACACAGAATGCCCATGTGTGTGGGTTGTTGTTCACAATAATGCATGACATCGATTAAACCAGTAATGGCAATGGACACAGATGATGTATGTGTGTGCCAAATACACATATGTACCTGTGACCTTCAATAGTTCCCATGTCTGATGCCTGCCACATGTGAATACATGGTATTTGCACTGGATAACATTATGACTGTGGTCTTCTGTGCAGGTGCTGCATATGGTATGTGTATATACAGTGTGAGTTGTATATGGTATCATCCTAGCAGTGAGGGATACACATCTGGTCTGGGGCATATAGTCTGCATGTTGTTGATGAACAGGTGCTGCATGTTTTCACCTGTTGTGGGAGTGGTAACAAGTTGTTCCATAGCAATGCAGTGGCTACATGCTAGGAACCTTTCAGCTAGGGTGTTTTAGCTACAGTAATTCATCAGCATTCACTAATACGTCAGCATTCCTGGTGAGGGTATGATGCCAACCAAGGTCAGGGTCATACCAGCCTGTACCACATGCTCAGAGAGCCCTTCTATGTTCCCTATCATGTAGTCCAGGGAGGGACATCACAGGTCAGCCATAGTGGCATGGTCAATGACTGAGTCATATGTGTCCATGCCTCTGACTGACCTGTATGCTTGTGTTATGTGGTGGACCATAGTGCTTCACGGGCATATCACTGTGACCTTCACCTTGTCCAGCCTGGTGAGCGGGACCTCACTGTACCGGACAATAAAGGTACCTAACACAACTGTAGCAGGTGTGTTGTCTAGCCGTACAGGCTGTGACTGTTTGGCACACAGGATTTGTGTGCTATGTGTTGCACATGCTGTGTTCCGGCTTAATGTATGCCTGTGTGCCAGCTGCAGAGATGTCTACTCCTCAGGCAGGATGCTATTCTGAGGCCCCACGAATGGCCCAGTGTGTTCACGTGTTTGGATTGCTGTTAGTGTAGGTCTACATCAGACTGGTATTGTAGTCACCGTAGTATTTCATGCCACCTGACAGGTTATGCCAGTACTGGGTTCAGAGTGCTTAGTCCCCAGTTTGGCTATGTGGTTGCATCTCATACATGTGTTGTACGCCCATGTGTAGGGGAGAGGGTTGACTGTGTACATGTGGCAGCTGTGACATTGCCACATGACCCACATATTCCACAACTGTACCATAGAGGTGACTGACAAGTGACCTTTGCACATGCTACCATAGTATTGTGATTGCCATGGTGATTATCAGCACATAGGGCCAATGGGGAACAAGGTACAGAAGGTGAGTATGTGAGGGTGTAGTGCCTATGATTAGTTAGCACTGGCATATATGACTGCTCACTTGGACAAATGCCAGGTAAGTCATATGCAATGTGTCACAGGCAACGTACATGTGAACAGGACAAACAGTGACGTTCTGTCAAGTGAGACATGGACATACATATAGTAAGCTATGCAGATGTCACTAGGAGTCCACAGAAGCTCTGTAACTCTGCATTGCAGGTGGTATCAGTGTTCCAGGGTAACTGCAAGCAAACATGCATGCAAACAAAGCTACAGTAAGCAGGGCTGCATGTAGTCCATTGTACAACAAACAAGCTGTACCACTTCCAGTAGGTAACAGTGCAAATATGCAGGCACTATGCACATGTACATGGAAATACACAGGTCAGATGGCTAGGGTCCAGTCTCAGTGCACACAATTGTACAGACCATGTACTGTCAGGATGTCCAATAACTGGATAGAAACCCAGGTGCTCATACCTGCAGTAATACACATGTCAAATAACAGACACTGAGCCTTCACTCAGTGGTTCCATACTTAGTAGGATGTATGCTACCTGTCCTGCCACCACGGTATCCCTGACATTTATGGGGACTCTCCCTCCTGCGAAAGTTAGTTTTGTGTGTTGGGGCTGTCTAGCATGGTATGAGATGTGAGCTTGCAGTGCTAGGGTGCTCCTGTGTGTCCTGTACCAGTCGTGTAGTACTGCACACATATCAACATCCTGAAACATCTGCATTGCAGAGTCCAGTGTGGGCAACATGCCACTTGCAGTTTACATGTCCATCATTGTGTAGCGATACTTTCATTACCTTATCCCCTGTGCTACCTATGCATGTAGCCTTCTGTTGACATCCTTACCACCAGTATGCCAACATGTGCAGATGGTACACTATGGTACTTACCATGGGTGTAGACAACAGTACAAGACAATCATACCCTTACTGCATCAGGCATGCTGGGATATACCCACAATTATATCAGCACACAGTACTGTTAACAACATGATACTATTGCTACACATCTATGTAGTCACCCTGTGCATCAGCAACATGTTAACCTGTACCTGCACTGATGTTACAGATTGCAGGAGGTGGCACAGTTTCATCATATGCACAGGGTGTGAACTTGGTATGCCTGAGTCTGCCACTGATACCACCAATTGACATGTATGTGTATGTGTGTTGGTGAGGGACAGCAGTACAAGGTGGGGCAATGTTGATGCAGTGTGTGCATGTATGCGGTAGCCCTAGGTGTTGTCAATTTGCATGTGTGTATGGATGCACACAGTTCCACCTCATGGCTGCCATATACTGGTGTTTGTGGACAGCCACAGACTGTACCTGCCAGGTCATACAGATCAGTGTCTCTGGCCACGGACACGGTACCTGTGCCTTGCAGGGGTGCTATGGACCATATCCGGTACCAATCCAGACTGGGTACTGTCATCAGAAGCAGGTCTTCATTGACTGGACACAGATCCCTGTCAGGCCTGTCCAGAGCCACGTGCATGTGGTCTCCTGGGGCGGTCTGATGACAGCACAGACCCAGCATTGCTGGGGCTGCTGCTGGCACTATGGGGGCAGCCGCGGCCCTGTTGTCATCCGCGACGACTGGCAGCTGCTGCAGTTGCTGGCATACGCCCACGTTGACGTATCAACCGTCCACCATTGCCCTGGCTCATGGACATGTAGTTGTGGAATCGATTTAATATGTCCCCACAATGTCTGTCTATGACATCGGTGAAATTACAGATGGCAGCCGCAATGTCACGCATACTGTCAGTCATGGCTGTGCGACATGCTGTCAGCTCCCTCAGACCCTGTCTGGTGTACCGTTCCATAAGTGACTGTGCCTGCATGACAGCCCAAAACATAGCTGAGGTTGTAAGACCTCTGTGGGCATGTTTGACAGGGGCAGTATGCCCAGGGATGCTCCCACGAGAACCCCTCGACATCTGTCTGTGTGGTACCATCTCAGGGCCATGCCCATGGCTGCTGTGTGGGGAAGCATGTGCCACAGATACCACATTACCCTGGTCAATGCCCACTGTATCCTGTCCATCACCTAGGGACATTGGTGACAAAGGGTGTATTGGCAGGATGACTGTGCGCATTGATGGGGTTATAGCTGCGTACTGTCAATTGGCTGACCAATGACGGACCCTGGCATACCTTCCTGTGCCATTACACAGATGTCATCATTATCAGTACCCGTGGCACCTGATTCAGGTTCCCTGCTGCATGACACCAGAGCAGCACCAGAACCTGTGGGAGGGAAACAGGAAACACAGTTTACAATGTCTACACAATGTTACCAGTGATGCACACATGCACACATGCACAGGTGCACACATGCACACATGCACAGGTGCACACATGCACACATGCACACATGCACAGGTGCACAGGTGCACACATGCACACATGCACAGGTGCACACATGCACACATGCACACAGTTGCACACTTGCACACAGTTGCACAAAGTTGCACACAGTTGCACACTTGCACACAGTTGCACACTTGCACACTACTCAGTATGCGAGATATCAACACACAGACACAGACACACCTGCATGCATACACAGAGCACTACTAAGTGAGCCTAATATTACTATTACTATCAAGACTATTAAAGGTAATGTTAATACACACTCACCAGCATGGATAGGCTGCATTGCTGTTACACCAGAGGAACCTGCAGAAGTGAGGAAATTAATGTCAGTGGGCACAACTGTGCCATTGTTACTGAGTATGATACAGGTCAGTAGTACAACAGTTGCCTTTCACAGGTCAGCTGCTGATATTGAGAATATCACACTTGCACATTAAACACTATGATGACAGCTACAAACCAAGGACACACCTCACACATGCATTAACTACCAGTGTACACAACAGTCAACTATACATATGGCATATTACCTGCATGCTCGTAGTCTTGCTGCTGTGTGGCTCCAGCCTCCATCATAATGCAGGTCTGCTGCTGTTGTTGTTGTTGGCGGGCTGGAGCCACAACACTTATGAGTAGTCCCTCCAGTCTGGTGAGTGGGGGATGTGTAGCCACCCCACCACCTGTGGCAACCTGTTGCCTGTGGATATCCAATGCACGCTGATGGACATTTCTGATTTAATCACTGCATTGATGTCGTACCTGCTCATATGTCCTATTATGCGTGCCTATGTCATTTACCCGACGGACCAGGTCTTGCCACAGTGCAGCCCTCTCCTGCTGATTCTGGCTGGTGCGGGAAAAGAGTATTGCATAATCCCGCACCAGGCTCTGGTGTATTTCCTGATCCTCAGCTGCAGAGTACGCTGGATTGCGCTGGTGAGCCATGATCCTGAAAAAGGAAATAACATGATATCAGCAAAATATGTCAGCAGAATTTGGCACACATACTACACATGCTACTCAACTGTTGTGATACAACATATCTCACATATATAGCATCTGTCTGTCTATTGGTGGATACACATGTAAATGGCCAGGTATCAGTGCTCAGCCAACAACTGTGCAACAGTACCTGGCACACACCACATGACATACTACCAAACCCCAGCAGTCAGAACACTGATTCAGGTCCAAAGCACCTCCTCACTCTGGGGGTTTGTATCAAGGTACTGTATGGGGTACATCATCAACTACTGTGTGCTGACCACAAACTAATTGCCCTGGATATACATATCCCACCTCCACCACCAGCACAAACGACTACAGTGAATAACATTTCAAATGCAAACTTTACACTTTGTAACACTGACATGGTATCCTTTAAGCCCACTGGGCCAGTGGAAGACACAACCCACAATGCTGACCCCTTCACAAATGATTTCTACAGACATCTCCGAGAATGCATGGATCATGCAATCCCATATAAGACCAAGACACTCTCCACAAAGGGAAAGCGTCCTGTCTGGTGGACCCCAGCCATAGACAGATTGTATAACAAAAGATGGAAGCTACTGCAAGACAGAGCATAATTCCATAAAGGGAAGGCATGTCTGATCAGCTCTAGTAAGGAGCTATTTTCTCTCATACAAACATCCATGGGCAACTTTGAGAGGGAAATCAACAGGGACACTACAGATAACTACAAGGCCTTCTTCAGTAATGTTATCAACCTGGTCAGAAACCCTCCAATATGCTCATAGTTAGTACACAACAACAAATAATTCACTGAACCCACAGATATTGGCAACATTGTGGCAGACAGGTTCAGTGCAAGTTTCCCCCTCCCTCTCCCCCAAACTAAGACATACTTATCCCAGCTGACTGTAACCTCCCTGTCATCACAGATGTCCAGGTGAGAGCCGCCCTCAGAAAAGCAGAAAACACAGCATCAATGGGACCTGATGGTATCCCCGGTTGCATGCTACATGAACTCCAAGAGGAGCTAAACACACATATAGAAGTGCTATGTAACACCAGCCTGACTACAGGATATGTACCTGTACACTGGCGTACAGCAGCAGTGGTTCCACTCCACGAAGAAGGCACCTCTACATACCAATACAATACAATACAACACAATACAATACATTACAATACAATACAATATGCTATTTCCCCTGGGACTACAGCAGCATACTGTTCTGCTACCCTGACCATTGTGACACATGTGATGTGATGGTACCTGCTCCTGTCAAACAGTTACACAGGGTGACTCATATGGCATATTACCTATCTGACTAACATTCAGCAGGGGTATGTGTGACATGTACTCATGGGGAGTCTTGCTTCTTAATGCTGTGTGGTTTATTGCAGGGTATGTCTTATCTTTGGGTAGAAACCTGTACCTCCACCATGTGCTCTCTACTGCAGTGTCACGGATGACACACAGCAGTCATTTAGGTTGTGGATGGTGTGATGTGTTAGTATGGTTGTTGGACATCTGTCATGGGTGTGACTTAAGTATGTAAATCCAGGGGTGGTAACCTCTATGTGGGTAGTATGTGTGTACTCTGTGGTGTTGTCAGTCACTGTGCATTGGTAATGTGTTTGAGTGCATTGTCACAGTGTTGTACATGTCACTGTGTCCTTCTCCATATCTGTAGCTGTCATGTGAGGTACATACCGTGGCAGCCATTGTGTGGTGTGGAGGGGTACACTGACCTACATGTCCATAGCTGACACACCATGTCTGCTGACACATACCATGGGCAGGTATTCCAGGAATAGTGTGCCACTGTGACTATCATTGGGGGGAATATTGTACACATTTATGACGCTGTTCACCCCTGACACATGCAGTGGTGGGCAGCCAATCACATATCTGGTGGTTACTGGTGTAGGTGATTTGAAATGGGGTATGGTACTCCAGTTTTGACACTGGTGTTCACTCCATGCCTTTGTCACCAGGCACCTGTTGCAATACATCTGTGCACATGTGCCTCACTCAGAATATATATACATCTATCTCTCTCTCTCTCTATATATATATATATATATTTATATATATATATATATATATATATATATATATTTATATATATATATATATATATATATATATATATATATATATATATATATATATATATATATATATATATATATATATATATATATATATATATATATATATATGTCTGTATACATACACACACACACACACATATATATATATATATATATATATATATATATATATATATATATATATATCAATGTACATATATTGCTTTAGATATGGAGAGGGGGTGTGTGACAGAGAGGGGGTGAGAGTGACAGAGGGGTGGGACAAGGGAGTGTGAGATCATCATATACAGTCATATCTGTAGATAGTCAGATCTGTCTGTCTATGTATATGTATCTACATATATCTATATCTGTATGTGTGTATTACATATATATGTTTCTACATATTCTATCTATCTACATCTGTCTATGTATTCCTACATCCCTCTCTATGTATGTATATATATATATATATATATATATATATATATATATATATATATATATATATATATATATATATATATACATACATATATTGACATACATACATATCCATATGATAGATAGGTATATCAACATGTTTGTTTACAAAACTGTATACACACACTAACATACTGCTAAACATACATAACTGTGAAACCTACTTTGTACATTGCACTACAACCTACATTCAACCTACATTGATATGTGCACATAGATGCCCTCACATACATATGTATGTACAGCCTTCACTGATAGTTGCTGTATGTCCCCTGCCCTATGCACATCTTCATATACATATGGATACAGACCAATGACACATATGGAGGGTTCACAGTATGTAGACTTTTAAAGTATTACTTTACATTACCTGTGTTTGTCACAGCTGCTTGCGTTGCCATTTGGTTTGGTGTCCTGCTGCTCCAGTTGGCAGTTGGCAGCTTTCGAGTTGGTTTTGATGACTGGTTTTGTTTGTGTATGTTTTCTCTCTCTCTCTCTCTGTCTCTCCTTACCTCCACAAGGTGCAATGAAAGTATTGCATGTGTGGACTGGGAGTACAGCATGCTTTTGTAAGTATCTGCATATGTCCATGTGATGGCCTCTGCACCAGTTGTTAGCCAGCATTTGCTAATGGCATGCAGCCAGTTGTGTACTGATTGCAGTTCTCACTGTGATTCCAGGACAGTGCTATAAAAAGGTGTGTGAGATAGGCATAGCCCTTTCAGAGTTTAAGGGCAGGGACCATGCTGGTATGCTGTGGACACTGTTCTGTGAGTGTAAAGGTTAGTATCTCTCTCATATTTCTGGCTGTGTTGTAGATTAACATTTCTCCATTCATTTCTCCAGTTTCCTGTAGTAAGTGTGTATGTACACTGACACCTAAGACTACTACTACTGTTAATGTTTGTGTGTGTGCTTTCCTGTGGGACATGTGGTGTAACTGGTATATAGCAGTGGCTCTTGCACTTTGTTGCTATGGCTTCAATATTTGCCCTTTACATTCACTACCTGTATGCCTGCTAGGTGTCTTGACTGCAGTGTGTTGCTGTGGCTTTCCTAATTTCCATGTACATTCACACCTTGGAATGCTTGCTATATCTGCTAGGGTGTTACTGCATGCAGTGTGGTCTGGCCATGGTGTGGGCCTTGACATCTATTAGGGTATTTGAGTATGCTGCTGAGCAGGCCCCAGAGACTCTCAGGTGCATCTTTTATCTGTCTCATGGAATGGTACATATCAGTGGGGTACACCCATTAAATTGTCTGGTATTCTGCAGTTGTGACTGTGGGATAGCATGAGTATATGTATTACTACACTATTTCTGCCATGCAAGTGGTGCATACTTTCAGTACTTCATAGTTACCATTGCATGTGTTGTAACACCTTTCTGCCTACTGTTTGTACATTCCACAGGGAGTCTGTGGGGCATCCCTGTAACTCAGTCACTGTTGCTATGTCTAGGCTCTTAACTATTCAAATATGGCAGTGTCAGACCTCTCAAGTGTACAGATATTTGCAGGTTGTCCACATTTTGCCTCATATTTTGGTCAATATCTCATAAACAGCTTTTTCTGGCAAATCACTCTGGGCTCAAGTCAGACTATAGTGACAAACATTTCAGTTTCAGACTTCATACCCTTCCAAACATCCAACAAAATGCAGAACCTGTTACTCTCTCAACTGTCTAAGTTTGTTGTAGCATTATTTGGAATGTGTCCCTGTTTTTGGCCCTTTGCTCCACATTTTTTATTACTTAGTCCAGATGTGTTCCTGTAAGAGGTTGTGGGGTATGGGCAGTGATTATCCTGCTGTGAGTATGTGTGTGGCTTGCAAGGTGCTACAGTGACATTATTACCTATTAGCTACCAACTAGCATGGATGTTTCTGTTCACACACTACTATTCTAGAAATCCACTACATTTGACAGTAAATATACATGACATGCTTTGTGTACTACACATCCTATATTCCCTTTACATTCATTCCTACTATTACATGATATATTTATTGTAGCACAATGTTCTTATATAACAGTCATGGCTTAGTGGTAAGTCATGCAGACTACTGTATCCAAGGTCCTGGGTTCGGGACTTACAGTGGGTGCTTTTGAGCAGACTACAGGACTTTTCATTCAGAGGGACTAAGGCACTTTTAAGCAGTTATAACCAGGTTAGCGCTGGTTTGCGTGGAGCTCACGCATGCTCACTGGTGTTTAGCTCCATGCACACCCACTTACAACTGCTTAAAAGTGCTTACTCTTGCACACACCCTCGCTATTTTCTTTGAAAGAAATGAAAATGGGGAGACAGGAAAGTGGTGAAAAAGGGGTCACAAAGAGGGTAAGACAGTAGGGAAACAAGCTTGGGTTTTGCAGGAGGGATGTAGGTAAGGCCCATAGCTGCCCATTTCTTCATCAGCAACAGCTGTGCATATGTTTGTAATTTGGTGTGACATTTGAAACCTTCCACCCCTGAGAGAGGTGTAAGGACAACAATAATACTTGTTGTACAGCCAATTGTAATTGACAGTTTCCATGTCCAGCAGACATGTGTGCGAAATGGGAAGCTATGTATGCGGCGTAATTTTTTTGTGGGTACAGAGTGCCCTTTTATTTTTTTTTTTTCAGGTGAGAGTGGTATGTCAGGTGCAGGAAGTCGGTATAGCTGGGGAGGTAGGTTGGGTAGGTTAACAGACAAGACAAACAAGACGCATACAGGGGTGGTGTATGACACATGTGGGGGGGTTACACAATTTACGGGGATGGATGTTTGGATATCTAGAGCCCATGAGCCCAGAGATGGCAACAGTGGAACTGATATCCCCACCCATGGGCAGTTGCCACTGTGCCTTCACGGCCCAGGACGGGGCTGTGCTGGGAGCTGTGTAGGCTGGGCAGCAGGCACGCCCGTTAGTTGTGCCACCTGTGCCTCAAGCTGGTGTAGGGGCCCAAGAACAGCTTCCCAGATCTCCCTATGCATCACAGTCCGGACACTACAGAGGTTGATTGGATGTTCTCCTCCGGCCACACTTGCAGAGGGGGGACGAGCCCCATCACCTGCAGCGCTTCCACCTGCAGGTGGCACAGGGCCACCGGAGGAGGGTCCAGCCTGGGCACTACTGCCAGGTGCACTCGCCAGCTGAGGAGGGAGAGGTGGGTCCGCTGGAACCCACCTTCCCTGTCGTCCTATGTTTTGCATTATGTCATGACAGTTTGGGTTAGTAACGTACAATACCATTCACAATTAGTTGTAACAGCATGCATTAGTATTCCCATTAACCAAACACCCAGATATTCAAACCATTGAACAGCAAGCATAACACATGCATATTTTGAACAGCAATACACAGTCCAACAACATGCAGGGTTGGTTGACGGCAACAGGCCATCAGGTTTGGATGTATGAACAGGGCAGATGCATCAACGTACATGCAAATATGTATGAACCAACAGGACAAATGTCCAGGGGTGTTAATTGTGATTGCACATACCAATTTCATGTGGAATGGATTATATGTGGTTATAGGGTAGGGTGAAGAAAATTTAATTAACAACTTCAAATACCAATACATATGCTGTACATTTCTAATAGCTGCATATATATACACACTACAGTTCTGCCTACAGTTTCCTATGTGATAACTACTTCAATTTGGTGATAGGAATGTTACTGCTACATCAATATACATTTTCATTTTTATTCATAGACATTCATATCTGGCTCTGTTCAGCTACATCATCCTGCTACATTTGCATTATATAGCTATAGACAACTGTGGATGTTTGGTATTTCAGACAACCATACTATCTGCATATTGCAGACTGAGAGCAACATATCCAGATTTTGGGATACACATTCCAGCTGCGGTAACATTTTCAACACATTTTACTATTTGGTTCTGCTTGTCACATTCATTTCATTCTGTACTGACTGCAGTATACTTTATTCAGGAGTTATTACTACTTTATTGGTGGATTCATAACTCTTTCTCACACTCTCTCACTTGTTTTATTTTTACAATTCAGGATGGTACATAATTCTAGGCTTTATTGACATGTTTTACCTGTAGTTATAACAATCCTTTCCAACAATCTCACTTCTGTCATGTTTCTGTATTTCAACAGGGATATATTTCACATATGTGTTTTACTCAGCTTCTGCAGCTGTACTTTTCAGCCTGCTGCAGGTTATGTACTATTATATTACAGGTGGGACATCTTTATTTTAGACTTTATTTCAGACTTGTTTCATTTTTCTGTTTGGATTACAGACTGCATCACACTTTTGTAATCAAGCAATACTTGCAAACCCTCTTACACTGTTACTTGCACATTTTATTACTTAGTGACTACACTGCACTCTTTTGCTAACTGTCATACTTATATATTTTTTTACAGTTACAGGGAGAGGATTACTGACCTGCCTGGTGGCGCAACCATGCCAGCCTATTGCCATAGGCTCTACGGTTCACAGAATGTACACCTGCAGCTGGAATATAAATAAAGTAATATTGGAATACACATCTCCATAATATCAGCTAGGTTAATTTCTTACATAAATAATTACATGTAACTTACCCAGTAGTGGGGCGTTGGGCATTTGCCGGGCCTCCTGGATCCAACGGTTCAGTTGGTCTTGCTTCCATCTCTTCAGGTCCACATGGTGATGACGGACCTGCTCACCAGTCCTTAGTATCCCTGTGGCACTTGTGAGATCATGAGCCAACCGGTCCCACACCTCAGCCCTATATGCTCCCCACAAGACCTGGCCCTGCATGAGTTGGGCCTCATGATTGTGGACAAGGAGTCAAACCATATATTTGGACTCCTCAACGCCCCACCTCTGTGCTCGAAAGCAACTACCCTCACCTACACCTGACATTCTGGCTGCAAGTTGGTTCTACAATTGGTTATGCTCTGTATTCCCACCTATGGGGCTTATATATGCCGTTTTTCCCACACTTATCTGTGATTGGCCATTTTGGAATTGTATCAGCTTCACAAAACCTGCTTTGTCATGCTCCTCTTTCTATTCATTCCTATATATATGCTATTACTGCATTTCTAAGTGCAACTGTCATGGCTTAGTGGTTCAGTACCTTGACTATGGTACATGGTATTCTGGGTTCGAACCTGGCCACTGCTTTTTATATTTTATGACTGTCTACACAGGCTAGGAGGTGTGTCTGTGTAAAGGCAGTTTTGTTACAGCTTGCTCAACGTTGCCCGTCGGTTAGCTTGGCGCGGTGCGCAGCTCCACGCAAACGGGTTATGCTGGTTTACATGTCATTTGGCTGTCAGCATGCATATTACGCTCAGCTCAGCTACGGGCACACAGTTTCAGCGTGTTAAACCACTGCTCACCTAAGAGCACTCATTTTATACCTGTTAAACCACTGCTCACCTACGGGCACTCATTTTACACCTGTTAAACCACTGCTCACTTACGGGCACTGATTTTACTCCTGGTAAACCACTGCTCACCTACGGGCACTCATTTTACCCCTGTTAAACCACTGCTCACCTACGGGCAGATGCACTCAACTTGTTAAACTGTAGCTCAGCTATAGGCACATCTGACATTTTTTATTATTTTGTTATCCCACATGTCTTCAAAATATATGGCCCATTTCATTACATTTTACATAAAATATAATTTTTATATGTGTACATATATGTCAGGGACTTGTTTCGTGCTTATTTCACTAAAAATAAGAATAGATGTTGGTGGGGCTCGAACCATGACTGCCTGCTCTTCAGCTGACGTCTCTACCGCTACGCTATTGCTTCTTGGCTTATTTTGCATATGTAGTTCTTATATGCTTTTCCACTGACTGCTAACTGTGGCTAAGCTACGGGCATGCCCGCGCAAACGAGCACACTCACGGGCAAACATCTTTACAATTTAAAAAAAATTTATAAGATGTTCATGTGTACATTTTATTTCGTAGTCTGTGGGGGCATGTGTTGTGTTGTATTTATTCACATTTACAGGGGCTCTGTCATAGGTGTTTACTTTCGGGACTTTTACTCTTCTGGGGGCGTGTCCGTTTGCAGGGCTTGGCTTACGGACACGCCCCCTACTGTCTTCCACGGACTATGTAAGCCTTAGGTGTGATTCAGCATGCCCTCATGCATATGCATGACATGCTGACATCACACCGTTTAACTGCAGCCTCCATGTAAACCTTGTAACTCTTACACGGAGGCTTCGTGAATCCTGCCCCATATTTATTTTACTCTTTCATGCTCTAAAAAGCATGCTTAAAATTTATTCCTTCTTACAAAATAAACATAATCTTGCCATTTATATTTTGTACATAATATTTGCTTTAACCAGCAATTTATTAACTCATTCCCTCCAATGGAGCTCAAGAAGTTTGCACTGTAACTTTCAATAGATGGAGCCTAAGCCTTTTGATAGAATCAAATTATGTCCTCACATTTCAAACAAATGTTTATATATCTGGCACCATAGGAGTTATGAATGAAGTAGAAATGGCAAACCCTTCAGCGCAAACTATTTTTATAATGGTAATATTCTTTAGGTTTAAAGTCTTAAACTGAATTTTATAAATCACTGTAAACATAGTAACTTACATTTGTAATATTTTGTAAACAATTTACAATATCTCAAAACCTTGTGAGTTACACACATCCTGTCAGCAGCATTATATTCATCTAGCTGAGAGTTTTTATATGAGGCTATGAAGTTCTGTCTGTGTTACTTGGTTGTTGAGATATTTAGAAAAATGTGAATTATATCAATACAAATTAATGCCATAAAACAGTCTATTTACCTGCACTAGAAAGAGGTCAAATATTAATGCAGTTGAGTTTGCCATTCTGTAAGCTTTAAGATGAAATCTCTTAAAACCTTGTACATAGCATGGTTTTAGAATTATTTATGCAAATATGAACAAGCAATATTTGATGCCTAAAGCAATCAGTAGGAGTTAACAGAAGATGCACCTGGCAGCATCACTCAGCTGTAATGAGTTAACAGATAGTCTCCATATATTCAAAGAGAAGATAAGTCATACCCCAGGATTCATGAAGCTCGGCGCAAGGCCGGCGTAAGGCTTGCGCCGGCCGTGTGGTGTATATATAGTGTAGTAGCGTCATATGCATATTAATGAAGGTGCGCTGCCGCCACATCCACGTGCATAGGAAACGTGTGCGAGTGCATGAGGCGTTTCTAAGTTGCGCCCGGAGGCATGTCAATGTCAGCTGTCAATGAGCAACCTAAACTGCTGAATATTATAGTCTGCCTGCAATAGTAATCGCACCTATCAGTGTCCGTGGATAATGAAACGTATGCAAAGCATGCAAGACAGTTCCTGGCCACACAAAATTGAGAATCAAACAGAAATGCACGCAACACAATATGGAGTTTCCATCCTTGGAACAAATGATATTTAAAATCATGTGTCCGTAATGTACTGCACTGTAAGTAGTTATACCCAGTGGAAGTGAAGCGCATCATGTCAGCGCGCCACCAATACACACTTCCTGCCCCATGGGCAGGGTCACCAGCAGTCCCACATTGGTAGTGATAGTACACAGCTGGACAGTTGTGGCCATAGCAAAACATCACAAGTGTAAAGTACCCTGTGACCGTATAATATAATTTGTCCTACATCGCATAATAATCACATACAACAAATGTCTGTACTGGACATGACATATAACAACAAATATAAACAGGGAAATGAAACAGACGGAGCATATAAACAGCCGCAAAAGTAAGCCAACATGTATGCATAAAACGACAGCAGCATCCGTAGTACAGTCTGTGGATATGTGTTCTGTCATACAATCTGAGTACTGTCCGGAAGATATGCCATCCCAGTTGCATGAAAAGGTGGCAACACCAACAATTCAATAGCATGTCAGCAAACTCCGGACATATGCGGTCCAAGCCGTTCTTGTCCACATGTGTGAAGGTACAACGGGAATTACCCGGGTGGACATTACATGTCATGAAAGATAAGTCTTGTGTGTGTCCCTATGTGCGTGTTGTGCAACCATGTTTAAATTTGAAAATGCCACAGTAGTCCTCACAACCATACAGTTATCTGACATATGTACTTTATGCAATGTGTTCCCTTGACTGTACCATGAGACAGTAACCAAACAAGGGATGGATGGAAGTGTCTGTAATATGCATGTGGGTGTATGCAAACTGTAATAATCCCTAAAGGTGAGACTGTGTCGGATGCACAATAGACCAAACTGGAGGTGTATGACAGAGCAGTGTGCGAAGTGAGGGTTACCACCCACACCTCTGTGCGACAGAGACAGACAGTCCGTCTGTGGCCAGTGTTGTCCTGCTGACAATAACAAAACAAATGATAATTGGCCTGAGATAGCATGACAAAATGTATTCCCTAACTTATTAGTGATACATGCATAAGTCAGTGATGTATTTTAAACAGCTACATCCTAAATGAAATGGTGTAAGCAGCTTAAATACTAAACAAATAACCTGTACTATTGTCAAAGAAGTGAAGTTCTGTCCCATGCACTGTCCATGGTATATGCTATATTGCAAAGTCATGTAGTAATACTACAACTACCCCACATTGCCCAATGGAAAATGTGCCAGTCCAATGTGAATCAGAAAGAAACACAAAGAACAAACATATAACAATCGTAAAGTAACCTGACAGTCCATATTGCATACCAAAATCACACAAACATATGAATATTAAAATGTGCTATACACATGAACAGGAACGTAACCGGCACATACACATAGTATGGTATATGTGGAACTGGGACATCCAAATGCAGAACCCATGCATGCATAATGCAATACCCAACATCCCTTGTATAGCACACAACCTGCACCCATGTCCGAATACCTACACATAGCGAGTATTACCCATATGTAGTAGGAAGTATCACCCTAGGCAGTGTCAGGATTGCAAACTATGTATCCCACGTTTGTCAACATCCCATCACATTTTCCAAAAGCCCGCATGTTCATGTATTGGCAAATTTTGTGTACATCCCGCGTGGGATAAGTAACCTGTTTAAACATCAGAGTTGTTTACATGCCATGATGTCTAGTACTGTACACATCTGGACAAAAGTTGTATGTGTAGTCACAGTACTGTTCAGTTTCTATATGGACATGCATAATATACTACGCAGGACGGAACACCTGTCCACCATGCAGGTCTCCCCACATAAATTATCGACAGAATATATTCTACTCAATCACATGCTGACACCACACCTCTCAACCTGTTACAGCAACAAAATCTGGACAAAGCCTAAAATGATGGGTCAACGAATAGGGACAGATGTAAATATTGCTCTCACAAACTTCGAAAGTTGACAGAATAATAGTATGTACATTAGCATGAATTTTGTGAAGGATGTGGGGTAGTCCCTGAGTATTACAGAGGTCTGTACATATTTACAGTAACAAACCTTCACATTTGTTTACTGTACTACTGCATACCTGTAGTTAATTCATGTCCAAAATAATAATCCTCGTATGAATGAATACAGGAAATAGTCAAATGTGAATGGGAACACCACTCACCGTGGATTATGTATTGTAACCACCCCCACCCATATTATGTATTGCCAACATAATAAGCTGCTGACAGGTGCCCAAACACCTGTGTCTGTAAACACAGGTAAAAATGTATAAAATGGACAAACACTGTCCATGTGCTTTGTCTGACATTTGAACACGGTCTGGGAGTTCCGTTCACCAGGCGGATAAGCCTAAACCCAGATCACCACATGAACACCCTGACAATCAAAGACTTGTATGTGCCAGGACTATAAGCCTTGGAGTTCTGAATATCCTTGGATTGATTAAATATGCATCTTGGGTCCACAGCAGTAGGGAATAGGGAATGTGTAATATGTAGTGCCGTGTTTTTTCCAGCAGGAGAATGGATGCCTGTGATGCAAGTGAACCGGTGAGGCGTATGTTAATGTAGCTATGTACTATGGGTATGCATATAAATGAGTCAGAACACCAATAGTATAGTGGTTACAGCATCCAGCCAACGTGAATGCAGTCCCGGTTCAACTACGACTACAGCACATATAATTTTAAAGTGTAATGAATGTGTCTGTGCTGTAAAGACATTTAAGTATGTAAAGGTGAACGTGTGTTTCGCATATGTCCATTAACCGGATTACAGATATTTTACTGGTACTGTCACAATTAATAAAGCCCACATAAGCACAAAGACTTAGTAAACATATGTTACCCACAATAAGGATATGCAAGTGCGCCTGCGCGTGTGTAATCTGCTCACAGCATAGCAAATGAATGCTGTTTACTACACGTTATTTATATATCTATATATGGATATATATATATATATATATATATATATATATATATATATATATATATATATATATATATATATATATATATATATATTTGTGCATAGATATATATCCACAGACTTAAACTAAATACATATATGAAATAAAGAATGTACAGGCATATGTATATCTATACACACACATACAACATTAATTGATATATACATAACAAACATATAAACATATGTCCTTGTAGCTATAACACATGTACATAAATAGGTTTCATCATAGCTATTATGGATAGACATACAGACATGCAATAAAGGTAAATACACCGCTGTTTTCCAAACCATTGCCCGGAAAGTACCAGTGTGCCAGATCTGCAAGTTCTACTCTTTAAACATGGATATAGGTGTCCTTTGCAGGACCCCAAAAATTGTGATTCTTTACAGCCACCGTCCTGTAATGATTGCTGCAAAGAAGTTTCTTCCACAGCTACAATATAGCTGCACATGCAACAGTAGCTTGTGCAAGTGTAATAACACATGGGTTGACAGAATGTATGACATATGTCCCGATACGCGGAGAGTGGATAGTGCTTAGATGTGTCTTCATTCTTTATTATCGCTCACATTAAATATGTCTTATGACTACTGTGGAGAGGTGTCAGGTATGGGAATCATGGATATGCAATAATGGGCCTAGGTGCCTAGGTGTTGGTTGGCACAGATTTATTAGGTCCGCCCCATGGGAGTGTTTAATATTCCTATGTGGGTATAGCACACTCCTATATCTTCCAAAAATGAAGAACCCATCTACTGGATATTGTGTAAACCATTGGGGGAAGACGTAGGGACTTATATCAGTGTCTTGTAAGTGATTATCATGGACGTACATGCGTACGACTTAGATGGTAAACATACCTCTCAACCTTTCAGAATAAGACATCTGGACAAAGGCATTTTAAAATAAGTACAAATAGGGAATATTTTAAATATTCCTCTTACAAAGTTAGAACATTGATATAATAATGGATTATTCATTAGTATGAATGTTTTGAGGGTTATTAATTATAAAATACTAATGTCTGTCATTATTTTCTAACTTCACAGTCTTTAATGACTTGCCACTAATTTACCAGAAAGGCACAATATTATGAAAAAAGGAACAAAATTATAAGTCTAAGTTCAGGACATTTCCCCAAAATGTGTACAGTTGAGAGGTATGAAGGTAACCCTGTCCTAAATAAATGTACAGAACTAGTGATATTAGGTGGACAGGTGTGAAGAAAGACGTGATTACAAATGACAAAACATGTATAAGTCAAAAGCATGTACCTCGATAAATGTGAATGAATACTTATGCCCTGTGATAGTCTATGTGGAAGGTTAATAGAAACAAAATAAATGTGTCCCTCAGGGTGTTATGCAGTGTCCCTGATACAGTGTTCAGTCTCCCACACTCGCATGTGAGTTCTGCCACTGACGGAAAGCGCAAATACCAGCGAACACATAAGGTAGATGATAGCATAATATGTTCTGATTAGCACCTGTTGGCTTTTGTGAGGAACACAACACTCTGGGCGGGTGTGTCCTGCAAATGGAATGTAATGGCATCTGGCCTATGATTTCTTCATATATTGTGTGTAGTGGTGTAATAAAATGATATATCTTGCATCAGAAACAGATACATGTTATAGGAAACAGTATTTTTGACTATACTACTACAAGAAAAATCTGAAGGTATGAAAAGCGCTGAAGTAGTCAGTTTATTATTGACTGCAGGTATGTGTTGACTTGTCAAATGTCACAGCTGTATATATAGTTCCTATAGGGCTGTCACCTCTACAAATGATGAAAGTGGGAGCTGCTCTGTAGAAATGTCAGACGTAGCAGGTCAAAACATACCTACAGCCATGCATACTCCACAAATAGACATATTAGCACACAGCAAAGCTTAGGCCAGGATTCACGAAGCCTTGGCCGGCATGTACGAGTAGAATAAGAGTAGAGCAAGGCAAGATGTCTGCTGAGCTATTCAGCAATATCCTGTAGGGGTGTGTAAGACAGCCCCTAAAACGAACGTTGCACGGACAATGTTAGCATATGCAAATTTGTAGGTGAAAGCTATGCAGATGATGTAAAATTTGCAATACATGAAACAGTAAGCTGTCTGTGCAAGAGTAGAGTTATGTGTAGAAATGTACTCAGATGTTAACCGAGTAACGTTCTGCAAGTAGCTAAATGGAGCAATGTCAGCTGCAAATAAAGGATGAATTTAGTTGAAGAAGCATGCCAATGGCCAAATATAAGGCCAGTGGCATTTTTTCCATTGGAAATTAATAAAACTCTATTTGTCCTCCCTGATCTCTGGTGTTTAAGCGTAGTGCAGCAGCGCAAAAACGCGCTGCACTTTCAAAACAAGAAAAATATTTAAAATATACATACAAATTGTAATTTTAGTTAAAAGTTAGTTCGCCATGCAGGTGAATGGCAAGCTGAAGACAACATGGCCACTGATTACTGGTTGCTATGTGTGGAAGTACTCTTTCAGAGATGTAACCAAGCATTAGAAGGCAATCCTATGTAATTGAGGCTGAGGATAGTGAATCCCAATTTGTCATGCCATATGGGCCAAGCCTCTACAGTGTAAGAGTAGGTTAAAGGGACTATCAGAGTATAAGATAGGTGACATCCTGAGTGTGTATGTATAAAACACTGTAATCTTATTGGAGCAGTGTGTCACATGTTTGCTGTTAGTTACTCATCAGTGGAAGAGGCATGTTATGATTTATCCTAGGTAAAGTCAGGAAACTGATGGTGTACGCCATGAATATCACTGAAGTTTCTTGTACACCTGCTTACAGTGTGTTCATGCCTGTGCGCACCTGTAAGCCCGTGTAAGCATGTGTGTGTCAGCCCGTGTGCGCATGTTGAAGAAAGAGTAAGCTAGTGTAAGATTGTTGAAGCCTGTGTAATGTCGTGTAAGCCAGTGTAAGCGTTTGTAAGCATGTATAAGCCTGTGTGTGCACGTGGAAGTGGATGTGCACTTTTCTGTGCTCCTATGCGCGGCGCTGCTCACTGTGGAAACAGACAGTGAAAAGGAAGGTAAACAAATAGCAGTAAGTTAACCAAGGAGAACTACCACAGCTAGCAGGTGAAAACAATCAGAATGAGCATATTACACAGCGAGTACAGTAGGCCAGCACAGCACAGCACTTACAACTGTACAAACAACATTCCACCATGTTTTTCTCAGACACACTGCAACACTGTAGTATACTAAGAGAAGTAAAAACTGAAAAAGCTTAACTGAGACAAAATAATGTTAGGGGCCGGTGAAAAAACCACCCTTGCAGGTCCAGCGCCTTTAAACTCCTGGATTCAGATAGATGTGTACAAAGTTGTTTATAATCCACAGGTTATGTTGTAAACAAGAACGTCAATAAACAAAAAACCCAAATTGAAATTTTATTAAGCTTAAAAACAAGCTTTTTGTCGGTGCTCTCCACCAACTTCCTCAGAAAACAAACTACACCACACATTTGTCTCACTATAAATACATCACTACTCAACTCAGATGCGCCCCATAGCGGCTCCACTTTAAAAAGCACATAATTACACTTTGAAATTTTTAAATAAGAAGCGGCCAAAATATTCAACAATTTGGTATCTACTACTCATACCTGCCATCAATGCTGGTAAACCTATAATGCTCCAAATATTGAATCTTAAAGCCACCATAATTATAAATAAATACAAATGATAAAATGTGTCAATAACCACAAGAAAAATTATAATAGATGTTAAAAATAAGTATAAAAGTGGAAAATAATTCCCACAAGTGTTAATATAAACATTGATATAAACAATAAATGGCGAACACAAATATAATAAAAAATGGTGAGACCCAAAAATATGTTCCCAGATGGTATTAAGTCACTCCAGGGGGCTTCACCTCACTAGGCTTCTCAATTTGAGGAAGCAACTGATGGAAAGCATACTGTTAAGTCCAGGTAAATGGTAAGCTTCCAACTTAAGTTGCCACATCAACTCCTTGCATTCTAGTCTTAAAGAATCGGGTCCCCCCATAAACTCTTGGTTTAGCTGATCGATCACTGTAAATGAAAATTCATGGCCTGGGTTATCTAATATATGTTTGGCCATAGTGTTGTCGACCTTCCCCTTCCTGATGGCATATAAGTGCTCATATACCCATTCCTGTAGTTTCCTATCAGTCTTGCCGATGTAGAAACCTGAACAGACCGAACACTGGGCTAAATATACCACCCGATTGCTGGCACAATTGAATCTTCCTTGTATGAGATACTTCTTGTCCCTGATGGAAAAAGCTGAACTTGCTTTTATGTAGCTGCAGTACCTGCACATGTTACATTTGTACATCCCAGATCTGGGGGAGGCACCAGCAACTTTGGACTCCAGGATGTTTTTGATGTTAAGGCCCCTCCTGAAAGTAACCTTAGGGGGCGATAATAGTCCAAATGCTCCTATTGACTCAGTGGTTAATAAGTGCCAATGTTTCTTTATAATGGACACTATGTCCATTGCATCCAAGTTGAATGAAATTACAAAAGTACAATTGAAAGTATCAGACACACCGATGAGGCGAGGTAACCCTAAAGACCCATCCTCCATATTCCCCAAATTGGGGCAAAAGTGGCCATTGGCCCTCTTCCCCTGCACTTCCAAACTCAACTCTGCGACAAGATCGGCGGGGTACCCTCTGCTAACGAACATGCCAAAGATGAACTTGCACCCCTCATGAAATTTCTTATCTTTTGATGTCAAGCGAGCTGCTCGAACAAATTGGCCTTTCACAATAGCCCTCTTTTGATGTAATGGGTGTTCGCTGTCAAAATATAAATAAGAATTCGAGAAGGTCGGCTTCTGATGTATGCTGGCCATGAAGCGATTAAGGCTCCTATCTTTCTCTAGTTCCACGTCCAAGTAGGTAATCTTGTCAATGGCAAACTCAGATGTGAATTTCAAAAATTCTGTGGAGCTGTTAAAAAATGACACCAAGTTATTAACATCATCTAGAGTACCATTGAAGATGACAAAAATGTCATCCAAGAATCTAGTGTATAACGCTACTTTCTCTTGGACCAAAGAATTAGATAAAACAGACACCCTCTCCCAGTGGGCCATGACTAAATTGGCCACACTGGCTCCACAGGGCGATCCCATAGGGACCCCAATCAATTGGTGGAACCACTGGTGATTAAATGTAAAAAAGTTGCTGGTAAGAATAACCTCCAATAGTTCGCTGACCATCGTAACTTCTTCTGCAGGAGCATGGTGAAATATAATTTCCAATTGGATCCACTCAACCGCCTCCAAATGGGGGATAGATGAATACAGGTCAACAACGTCAATGGTCAAGAGAATACAATCAGCGTTAAATGGAACAGAACCCACTTTTTCCAAAAATGCCCAAGAATCTCTCAAAATGTATTGGACTCTGTCCACATTCTTCTTGAGAATCTCATCCACCACCTTGGCTGCTGCATATGTGATGCTTCCCCTGGCACTGACCAGTTGCCACATAGGTGGATCATAGATGTTCTTGTGTATCTTGGGGTTCCCAAACAAGACTGGAATTTTAGGTGATACCACAGAAATGAAATTGTATACATCCACATCCATAACACCATTGATGAACATCTCCTCAAAATATGACCAGATGTAGCACAAACTGAGATTCAATTCATTCTTAGAAACCTCCTGGTAAGTATCAGAAGATAATATAGCCAACATCCTGTCATTGTAGTCATTCATATCCATAGCCACCAATCCCCCTCCCTTATCGAGTTGCATAAGTCTAACTGATGCAAACCTGAGTGCCTCTAACAAGGCCCTCTCCTCCTTAATGATATTAAAATGAGCCTGGTGCCTTGAATTGAGGAGATGGTGGATGTCAAGATCACACAATTGTTCAAAAATTCCAACAGCTGGGAGTAATGACGGATTATAAGTACTTGGTATGTGGTAAGGGTTCTTGCGTTTTTGGGAATCACCCAACAGTGACAGGTTCAACTTTCTCACAAAAAGTTTCAGGTCCAATATAGTCCTCCCAACACCAGCTCTACAGGAGGGTACAAAAGTTAATCATTTAGCCAAAACATCCACCAAAGTTTGGGAAAAAATAAACTGTGAAAAATTGTAAATCTTGAAGTCTTTACCCGTGTTGTAAAGTATTTCCAAAGGTTGCGTTGGGGGTACTGAAGGAATAACTAGTCCATGGTCCCTCAGTTCCTCCTGGTTTTGTATTTGTTCCTCGTCATCCGACCCGACTGTGGCTGGGGGGATGAGGCTCGGACTTGAAAATTTTCATCATAGTTGTCAAGAGTCGACTCTTCCTGGCCTGCGCCTGGCCCAATACTCATAACACATTACGTTGAAATTCTCTGGTTTGTTCGCCTCAATAGGGATCCATTCTCCGGTTCACGGGGGTGCATCGGTTGGCCATTGGTCTCAGGGCCAGATAGCAACCCCATGGTGGTTCTGCTATTCCCTAGAAAATTCCCTTGAGATTTAGGGGATTTGGGGTAGGCTACCCCCTCTTTATAGGCTTTTATGTCCCTCTGGAGTTTCTTTACTTTAGTTATAGTGGTCTTAGAAATGTGTTGGTCGATACTGGTGAAGACTCTTTCATATTCATAACGATATCTGAAAAAATGAGTATCTGATTTAATTTCCTCATCTAAGTTGGAAAGTTCCATGGTTAGTTGATTGATAACTTCCTGATAGTGGGCGCAGATTAAGTTGATCAATTCATTCCCATGTCTATCAAAAAGTGCCAAGAGGTCAAGGTGGAATTTTGACCCATCTTCCAAACCTGTAGGGTATTGCCATGAGCGAAGCCCCTTCGGAACAATCTTCACACCTCGGCATTTCAAAAAGTAGGATACCTCAAGTTGTAACTTCCTTAACCTCAGTAATTTTTGGTCAAAATTGTTGAGCTTAGTAGGTAAATCTGACAATCCTTAAGTTTGAATATCAATATTACCGATGTCTTCCCCAGTAGGAAAACTGAAGGGGCGATTCAGCCAATTGTTCAAGTTTAATTCAACATAGCCCCTCCTCGGTGCCTCCATTTCACCGAGAATAGCTGGAGAGGCTCCAATTTTCTCACCTGAACTTGTATGACCTTCCACAATGCCCTTAGGCTTACCGCTGCTATCTGTATTATGTGAAGCCTTGTTGCTGATGGTAACAACTCTCGAGTCAGTTCCGGTTCCACTAGCCGATAACAAGGCTGGAGATTCTGTCGATAAACCACTGGAGGAGCACACTGTTGGACTCAAAGAACCACTTTGTGAAAGCCCATCAATTCGCTGTGAAAGATGATCCACTTTCTCAGTCAGGATGTTAATAAGTATAATTAAGTTGCATGAGTCTGAAGTGCCACTGGCTTCCTGCATGGTGGAAGACATAAACCTTCTAAAAATTCAAAAAACAAAAAACAAACTGGTGAAAAAACCACCCTTGCAGGTCCACCACCTTTAAACTCCTGGATTCATATAGATGTGTACAAAGTTCTTTATAATCCACAGGTTATGTTGTAAACAAGAACGCCAATAAACAAAAAAACCCAAATTGAAATTTTATTAAGCTTAAAAACAAGCTTTTCGTCGGTGCTCTGTACCAACTTCCTCAGAAAACAAACTGCACCACACATTTGTCTCACTATAAATACATCACTACTCAACTCAGATGCGCCCCCTAGTGGCTCCCCTTTAAAAAGCACATAATTACACTTTGAAATTTTTAACTAAGAAGCGGCCAAAATATTCAACAATTTGGTATCTACTACTCATACCTGCCATCAATGCTGGTAAAACTATAATGCTCCAAATATTGAATCTTAAAGCCACCATAATTATAAGTCCAGGTAAATGGTACGGTCATTCAACTTGGATGCAATGGACATTGTGTCCATTATAAAGAAAAATTGGCACTTATTAACCACCGAGTCAATAGGAACATTTGGACTATTATCGCCCCCTAAGGTTACTTTCAGGAGGGGCCTTAACATCAAAAACATCCTGGAATTCAAAGTTGCTGGTGCCTCCCCCAGATCTGGGATGTTCAAATGTAACATGTGCAGGTACTGCAGATACATAAAAGCAAGTTCAGCTTTTTCCATCAGTGACAAGAAGTATCTCATACAAGGAAGATTCAATTGTGCCAGCAATCAGGTGGTATATTTAGCCCATTGTTCAGTCTGTCCAGGTTTCTACATCGGCAAGACTGATAGGAAACTACAGGAACTGGTATACGAGCACTTATATTCCATCAGGAAGGGGAAGGTCGACAACGGTCTGGCCAAACATATATTAGATAACCCAGGCCACGAATTTTCGTTTACAGTGATCAATCAGCTAAACCAAGAGTTTCTGGGGGGACCCGATTCTTTAAGACTAGAATGCAAGGAGTTGATGTGGCAACTTAAGTTGGAAGCTTACCATTTACCTGGACTTAACAGTATGCTTTCCATCAGTTTCTTCCTCAAATTGAGAAGCCTAGTGAGGTGAAGCCCCCTGGAGTGACTTAATGCCATCTGGGAACATATGTTTGGGTCTCACTATTTTTTATTATATTTGTGTTCGCCATTCATTGTTTATATCAATGTTTATATTAACACTTGTGGGAATTTTTTTCCACTTTTATACTTATTTTTAACATATATTATAATTTTTCTTGTGGTTATTGATACATTTTATCATTTGTATTTATATATAATTATGGTGGCTTTAAGATTCGATATTTGGAGCATTATAGGTTTACCAACATTGATGGCAGGTATGAGTAGTAGATACCAAATTGTTGAATATTTTGGCCACTTCTTAGTTAAAAATTTCAAAGTGTAATTATGTACTTTTTAAAGGGGAGCCACTAGAGGGCGCATCTGAGTTGAGTAGTGATGTATTTATAGTGAGACAAATGTGTGGTGCAGTTTGTTTTCTGAGGAAGTAGGTGCAGAGTGCCGACGAAAAGCTTGTTTTTAAGCTTAATAAAATTTCAATTTGGGTTTTTTCGTTTATTGGCGTTCTTGTTTACAACATAACCTGTGGATTATAAAGAACTTTGTACATATCTATCTGAATCCAGGAGTTTAAAGGCGCTGGACCTGCAAGGGTGGTTTTTTCACCAGTTTGTTTTTTGTTTTTTGAATTTTTAGAAGGATAATGTTAGGGGCTGCCATTGCTATTATACGTCAACATATGCAACATGCTGAGGGTTGTGCCAATGTAAATGCTGCTCAGCAACACACAGTGAGTAGACGGAGAAGAGTGTGCAGGCACAGGGTAACCTACCAGGGGCTACATGAGCTGGAGATAGTGGAGCTCTATAGAGTGGACAGAGACCTCCTGCAGAAGATTGTTGAGCCTTGCAGGCCATGTCTCACACACAGAACCAACAGAGGGAAACCCATCCCAGTGGAAACCAAGGTATGTGTTGCCCTAAGGATACTAGCAACAGGTACCTTCCAGAGATCAACTGGTGATATGATGTGGATTTCACAAACATCAGCATCCAGGGTACTGCACCATTTCGTGAATGCCATGTCAGCACATGTCAGTGATCATGTATATGTCCCCAATTCCCATGAGGTATTGGGCAGCAATATGTGTCTTTTCCACACAATAGTGGAATACCCTGAGTACTGGGTGCAATACACTGCACGCACATATGCATCAAAGCACCAGCCAGTGAGCGTGGTAGGGCCTACATCAACCACAAGGGCTTCCCCTCCATCAAGTGGCGGTTTTTGTGTGATGGCCAGCCCATAATACTGAATGTGTGTGCTGGCTGCCCTGGAAGCTACAATGCTTCCCATACGTGGCATCTGACGCAGCTGTACAAAACATTTGGCAATGGGGACAACCCTCATGGTCACTAGTGGGGGATGCTGGATGTGCAGTTCAACTGTGGCTGATGACACACATCAGAAATGCACACACACATGAACAGGAATGCCATAATGAGGCACACGCACAAACAGAAAATGTAATCTAGCATGTGTTTGTTCTGGTGCCTGGACACATCTGGTGGAGCATTAAAGCACTTGTCAACTACATGTACCAGAATTGTCTGTGGCCTAGGTCATCTGTGTCATGCACACACATTACAGTTTATATAGATAGTGTGAGTGACTGTTCATGTATGTGTTTTACTGCAGAACAGTTCAAACACTGCAAAGTCTGTCAATAATAGACATTCATCATAGTTGTACAACCACCTTGGTGGATATGCATGCAAACCTCTCATTGCTTATGTGATACAGTGATGTACTTTAAAATACGATTGTAAATGCAAATATCAAAGGACAAATGACATAGCACTTGTCTATATGTACACATTGTTACCCATTATACATATTGGGGTCTAATACCTATGTGTTACTGTTGGTATAGTATGTGTAGTAAATGTGGATGACTAACTCATTTTAGCCTTATAGGTTTACAGCATGGGTTGGATAACACGTATCTGTCCGTATGATACCCTTGTGTAGAATAACTGTGTCATGTGCAGAATGCATTGTAGGCCACAGTATGGATTTTCAGATGTGGACAGGAATATCCCTATTGTCTTTGCTTGTAACTAACATGGCTATATGTCAAACAGTAATGGTCTTAGCAATGTGTGGCGGTCAATACCAGTGCTTACTGGTATAGTATAGTACATGAAGGATCCACATGCTACTGTGTGCCCTACATGTGTGGGTCAGTTGTGAAGATATCATATAACAATTGGTTATTCAGACTGTTGAGGTCGTGTCTACTACCATAATGCAAAACAATTACAGATAGTAACAGTATCACCCACAGCACCGTGTAAAACCATATCATACACACATGTGTAGACAAGTACAACAATATGTGTAATATAATGCATACTGGCTACCAACAGAAACTATGAAGTGTTAACAGTGTGTAATACAGGGCATGTCACCATTCCAATGTGTCCACTATACATGTACATGCAGACAGTGCACCTTCACCATGTTCACAAATAAATACATGAAAATCTGTACTACACACATCACACACGTACTGCACACTCTGAAACACATGCTGCCAATACTACACACGTCAGTCAAATGGCACATGGATGGATAATAAATCTTCAGAATTAACAGTGCTGTAAACTATACTACATTGATGATCATAGCTGTAATGCATCATGCCTGCTTACATACACCTAGAAGGATATCACATTTTGTGTTAACAACATTTTAACATTAATACAATGCTATAAAGCCACCCTGTACATCAGCACCATGTTAGTCTGTTCCTGCATCAATGTTACACATTACAGGAGGTGGCACAGGTGTCATCATATGCACAGGGTAAGTTGTTTCTTTTCCAGAGCCTGTCACTGAGCCATCCAATCAACATGTATGTATGTGTGTGTGTGAGGGACAACAGTTTTTGCATGGCCCAATGTTGATGCAATGTGTGTGTGTGTATGTGTTAGCCCTAGCTATTTGTTTTATGTGTGTGTGTCTGCATGTACACATTTTCAGCATGTGTCAGCCATATACAGGAGGTTGTGGGACAGTCACAGACCGTACCTGCCAGGCTGTACAGATCACAATTTCTGGCCATGGACACCCCTCCATGCATTCAACAATATTCCAGTCCTGCACCTGGCAATGTATACACATACATTCTTGGGATCTGTATCACAACCTGTGGATAAACGGGAGTCAGTAATGTTAACCTGATTTGCATAGTATTGTCATTTAATACATAGTTATATGAGCTATACTCATCCTCCAAAGTAATAACCACTGCTGAATGTTGCTGAGATGTGCACATGACCGTTTAAAGGTGCTGTACTATCATTGTTTTCAATGTCCCTTGTAATACCCAGCAACAAAATAACTGGTCACTAAACAACTATAACCCAAGATCATTACAGCACACAGTATGTGCATTATCACAGAGCCATAGTGGATTTAGATACATCCAAGGTGATCACGTACAGATAATGCAGCACATTCAATAGTGCTAATATCCACATACATATCTATATATATATATATATATATATATATATATATATATATATATATATATATATATATATATATATATATATATATATATATATATATATACACACACACACTTGGCAGGATTGGGATTAGAACACAGACCTAACTACTTTATCACACTACAGCATTACGCCTTTACAGAACGCGCTACCCAGATTACTGAACACAGCACTCCCAGAGGCATACTTCTAGGTGGGTGACATCATCCGCAAAGGCAAAGACGCTGATAGGGAATGTATGTGGTGTGAGGTGTCTTAAAGCATCACTGTGTCCCCTGGCAGCTGGAAACACACACACACACACACCCACAGAGACACACACTTGGCAAGGCTGGGAGTCAAACATACACCTAACTACCTTAACACACTACAGCATTACGCATTTACAGAATGCGCTACTGAGATTACTGAACACAGCACTCCCAGAGGCATACTTCTAGGTGGGTGACATCATCCACAAAGGCAAAGATGCCGATAGGGAATGTATGTGGTGTGAGGCATCTGAAAGCATTACTGTGTCCCCAGGCAGCTGGAAACACACACACACAGAGGCACACACTTGGCAGGGCTGGGAGTTGAACATACACCTAACTACCTTATCACACTACAGTATTATGCATTTACAAAACGCGCTACCAAGATTACTGAACACAGTACTCCCAGAGGCATACTTCTAGGTGGGTGACGTCATCCACAAAGGCAAAGATGCTGATAGGGAATGTATGTGGTGTGAGGCATCTAAAAGCATTACTGTGTCCACAGGCAGCTAGAAACACACACACACTTGGCAGGGCTGGGAGTCGAACATACACCTATCTACCTTATCACACTACAGCATTACACATTTACAGAATGCGCTACCAAGATTACTGAGCACAGCACTCCCAGAGGCATACTTCTAGGTGGGTGACATCATCCGCAAAGGCAAAGATGCCGATAGGGAATGTATGTGGTGTGAGGCATCTAAAAGCATTACTGTGCCCCCAGGCAGCTGGAAACACACACACAGAGGCACACACTTGGCAGGGTTGGGAGTTGAACATACACCTAACTAGCTTATCACACTACAGCATTATGCATTTACAGAATGCGCTACCGAGATTACTAAACACAGCATTCCCAGAGGCATACTTCTAGGTGGGTGACATCATCCGCAAAGGCAAAGACGCTGATAGGGAATGTATGTGGTGCGAGGCATCTAAAATAATTACTGTGTCCCCAGGCAGCTGGAAACACACACACTTGGTAGGGCTGGGAGTCGAACATACACCTTACTACTTTATCACACTACAGCATTATGCATTTACAGAATGCGCTACCGTGATTACTGAACACAACACTCCCAGAGGCATACTTCTAGGTGGATGACATCATCCGCAAAGGCAAAGACGCCGATAGGGAGTGTATGTGGTGTGAAGTGTCTAAAAGCATTACTGTGTCCCTGGGCAGCTGGAAACACATACACAGGCACACACTTAGCAGGGCTGACAGTTGAACATACACCTAACTACCTTATCACACTACAGCATTATGCATTTACAGAATGCGCTACTGAGATTACTGAACACAGCACTCCCAGAGGCATACTTGTAGGTGGGTGACATCATCCGCAAAGGCAAAGACGCCGATAGAGAATGTATGTGGTGTGAGGCATCTAAAAGCATTACTGTGTCCCCAGGCAGCTGGAAACACACACACACACAGAGGCACACACTTGACAGGGCTGGGAGTCGAGCATACACCTAACTACCTTATCACACTACAGCATTACACATTTACAAAATGCACTACCGAGATTACTGAGCACAGCACTCCCAGAGGCATATTTCTGGGTGGGTGATATCATCCGCAAAGGCAAGGATGCCGATAGGGAATGTATAGAGAGTGAGCAGTCTGAAAGCATATTACTGTCCCAAGGTAGACGTAGGCAAACACACGGCAGTGGTGTGATCGGGGCAACTAAATATCTACGGAGCACTAGAACAACACTACATAGATACGGGATGCGCCACAGACAGTACACCCTTCAAGTCAGTCAACCAATGTGTTCAATGTAGGCATCCATCGTGATGTTGAAAATGGACATCTGTTGCCTGGATGACCACCATCGCTATACAGGATGTCAGTGGCCATGCCCATACACAGAGGCACATCACTGACACAAGGTGTCACTGGCCATGCCCACATGCTTAGTATCACACGTCCGTTTGGAATGTACTGTGTGTCCATCTACACAACGGCGTACTGGGCATGCTTACACAGCAGTTGCAAAGGGCCGTCTTGCATGCACACGGATTCTAAACACGGAAGGGCGCAGTTTGGAATGTACTGTGTGTCCATCTACACAACGGCGTACTGGGCATGCTCACACACTTAGCAGTTGCAAAGGGGCATCTTGCATGCACGCGGATTCTAAACACGGAAGGGCACAGTATGGTATTACTGTCCCCACGTACATGAAGGTCACTTACATGTATTGACCAGTACACACTCAGGAGCCATCACAGATGTCTCAGGTGCAGATCACAGAGGTACACACCGCAGTCTACAATGTAACCCTCAGACATCACCATGTCGTTGGACCAGCAATACACAGCCATACATTAACATAACACCGTGTGACTCATGACCAGTGGACTGTACATAGGTCTACAGCAACTGTGCAGACTACACATGTACTGACAGGGTTCCATGTGTTATGCATTGCAATGATACCACTGTACATAACCAGGTCGGCTCTACACATACCAGGGGCCCTGGGTCTTACACAGCTGTGACAGATGACTGTCACTGTACACCAATGAACACACATGTTTGGATATGTCATACATGTAATTGCAGTGGATATGTGCATGGACCACACACACAACACATATGTACATAGCATAGCTTTTGCTGTCCTCCGTGCAGACAAGTGGCTACAGCAATCATACACATGCAAATGAAAGGTGGGTCCATGGCTGTTGAATGCTAACAGTACATGAGGTAGCAATGTTGACTGAGGACACATTCCCTCTGTACTAGTTACCCATGATACCCATCATATCATACAACAGTCCATGTGTTATGTATGTCAACACACGTCCACCAATTGCAATGCATACAAACATGGCTACATGACAGGCACGTAGGACCAACACACATGTACTATCTGTAGTGTGCATGCAGCTACCATGCATGTGCAGTAGCTGATGTAAGTAACTCATCTGTGCCTAACTACAACATGCAGTTTCAATTCAGCCCCATGATTGACACCTGTATATGGTGACATACTGACAATACGGTAGGATGTACATCAGGTATGGATGGATGTGTCTACATAAAGTGGTGATCCACCTGTGTAGATGGATGTTTGCAGGGGACGGCTCACAGGTGTGTCACATGCCATCCTACCATTACATGTGCAAACAGTACACTATGTTACTGTTACTTGACAGTGAAGACATAAAACCTACAGAGCGGTCAGGTGTTACCGACTGTACGTCACTTGACACCTGTAACACTTACATCCTCCCATGTGCATATAGCAGCACAATTGCCAGACATAGAGTTGGTACACATAATGCGGCCAATACTGCTGCATGTCTGTCAGACGTATCATCATATAGCAGGTGTATCATTCACAGTACTGCCATGTGTGTTTGCTTGTGTGACCATATATGCCACATATGGTGGGGAATACATCCCAATTGTTACACTCCCCTGTACACTGTTGTAGAGATCTGTACATACTGCAGTGTGGAAAGCATGACGTAGGCAGGTGTGGTGTATCACACACATCAGCTATCCGTATGTGTATGACATTTGTGGTCTCCACAGTGTGTGTGTGTGTGTGTGTGTGTGTGTGTGTGTGTGTGTGTGTGTGTATGTATGTATGTATGTATGGCTGTCTGGTGCATGGATTGAGGGTGTATGCTACCATACAGAGCACACAGGATCCCTAACCCCTCATGGTGATGCAGTCTACTACCCTGTTGATGCCATAGGTCTCAGCCGTACTGGCTACCTGTACATGTTCTTTCTCTGTGTCGCATCGTGTGGGTGCACAGTACTGTGATAGTGATGACCACATAGGCAGGGGTCCTCACCTCAACACTATGGGGTGTGCGTTACAGTGTTGTTGACCCCAAGAGTGTGTGCATGTTCCTGTAATGGGACAGGGTATGGCTGCTACACAGTGAGGCTTCATGCTATCAGGTGGCCTCTAATATTAGCATCGGCCGGACTGCTGTGCACAACCCCTGCACCATGTCAACATACCTGTGATGTGACCTGGTATGGGTGTCACGTCTCTAGCCACTGTAGCCTATTAAACTGCCCACATGTGTCTGGATCAGTATATGTGTGGACATCTGTGGTATGTTAGCCTTTCCAACAGTCAGGTTGAGGCTACGTATAGCATGCTGATATTGCCATACGTGCCTGTGAGTACTCCACAGTTACACATGGGAGACTGCAAACGCTGCTACCTGTAGGCACATGCAAGTAGACCATAAGGAGGGAACCAGGGCATCATTACCAACATGCTGTTACTGTTGTTACCAAGACACATACTGTGAACATATAACAATACATGCTTAACCTGTACTACATGGTATGTCTGGTGCATGTTAACAGTACACAACTAATGTAATATACCATACCTCTTAACTGTACAGATTTTCGCAGAATGTCCAGATTTTTGCCTTATATCTTCGGTCCGTTTTTCATAAAATTGTGGCTTTCTGGCAAATTAGTGGCAAATCAATAAAGACTGAAGTTAGAAAATGACAGACATTTGACTTTTAGACTTCATACCCTTCAGAAAATTCATGCTACTGCAAAACCTGTTACTCTATCAACTTTCTAAGTTTGTAAGAGCAATATTTAAAAATTGTTCCTATTTCTACCCAATTTTTTCATAGCTTTGTCCACATTTCTTACTCTAAGAGGTTGAGAGGTATTAACTTCTCTCACTATTCATACACAACTAATGTTATACACACTTCTCTTACTATTCTGTTCACCCTGTGCATCAGACCATTTGAGCATGTCCCTGCACCGATGGTGTGGATTACAGGGATGTGGCACAGGCTTCATCATATGCACAGGGTGATAATGTTTGCCAGGGGCATAGGCTGCACCAATGGATGACATCATGTGTGTGGGTAAGGGCTGGTGACATGATTGGACATGTCTGTTCAGTATGCATGTGGGTGTTGTGGTGCCCTACAGATGTGTTTGCTGTGTGCGTGTATGTGTGCACATAGTTCTGCCTTTTGTGAGGCCTACACAGGGGTATTATTGACAGCTCCACATTGTACAGACCAGGTTGTACAGCTCACTATGTCCGGCCACGGCCACATGACCTGTGCCTACCAGGGGTTGCACGGGCACTACCAGGCGAGGTACAGATTGGCTACTGTCCGATGACACATGTCCACTGGAACCATGTCCTCACTGGGAACATCCAGGGCCACGTCCACATGGCCTGCTGTGTCCTGGTGTGGACAGCGCAGCACCAGCTGCACTGCTACTGATACCAGCACTATGGGAGTGGCATGTGAGGTGGCATGCTCACGTTGACCTGCACTAGGTGGTGTAGCTGGTCTACGTCCACGTGGCCTACTCCCCACTCCTACCATATGTTCCAGCACAGACAGCTCACGCTCATGGATTGCCATGCCACGGTCAAGGATTCCGACCATGTCACCCAATCGCCTGTCCAGAACATCAGCAATCTGCTGTTGAGCATTTGCCAATGCCTGGATGCTGTAATTTAGGGTACGGATAGCAGCCCTCTGCAGCCTCTGCCCTTCTCTGTTCTGCCGTTCAGCACGTGCCTGTGCCGCCATTACAGTCTGGAACATGCGTCTGGTGATATCAGCTGCTGCACTCTGTCCTGCAGGTGCATGTCTGCCAGAGGTCCTCCTATGAGCAGCACCAACTGCATGCCTGTGTGGCACATCTGCTGTCATTACACTGACACCATGGTGTGGAGACACACCTTCTGTAGCCACCACACATTCCTGTTCCATGCTAACAGACGCTGACTGTCCTTCCTCTATGTTCACTGGTGATGCGGTATGTGTTGGCAGTAGAACTGTGTGCAGGGAAGAGGGGGACATAGCTGGGATGGCAACCACTGGCACAGATTCAGCCCCTGACAACCCTGCCTGTACCTCATGCATATGTTCATCCCTGCTAGTATTTGTGGGGACACTAACATCAGATGGACCGCAGGAGGGCAACACACCTACATAACCTGTGAATGCAAAGAAAGACTAAATTACATTAGACACAGACACACATACACAGACACACAGACACACACACACAGACACACACACACACACACATATACACACAGACACACACACAGACACACACACAGACACACCATGCGTGTGATTTGACAGATGGCATGCGGCATGCCTGTGATACAGCAGACGGCATGCAGCTCAGACATTAATAGTGTTAGCTACCATACCTCCCTGGGGTGCACACTACAGCAAGCAGGTGTCATATCAGTAGCCATGCAGTTCACACAATCATGGTAGTATGCATGCATCCCCGTGATACACCATGTGGACCAGAACAGGATAACAGTACAAATGGCTGACATGACCTTGACATGTAATCCGCTGACGTGTGCATTAACATGCATACATGTCTGACACAGTGGTGTCCTGACACATGTACAGCATCGTAATGGGCATCACATTGCAGTATTGTCTGTATGCCCTACAGATAGAAAAAGAAGTTATGTCCTTACCATAACGTTCCATGTGGAGTGTTCATCTCGCCTTGGTTATTACACATGGGTTCGGAGCCGATCCTCGGCTCCGTGCCGACTGCAAGCTCTGCATCGAGAAGAAGCTCGAGGACATCTAATACCCACAATCCCCCTCTGCCTTTACCTCAGATCTAGTTTGCAAGCAAACCAGACATAAAGCACGCACACATGCCAACTATATACATAAAAATACATATATACAAACATACCCAGAGTATGATAGTAACAGTAATACTGCAACAGCAGAAGGAGAATACTCCAGACCAGGCACCAAATCGAACGCTCTTCCTAAGGGTGGGAAGGGTGGGAGTGTAATAACCAGGTGAGATGAACACTCCACATGGAACGTTATGGTAAGGACATAACTTCTTTATGTGAGAGTGTTCAATCTCGCCTTTGTTCTTACACATGGGTAGCGTCCCTAGCTCCATGATCCTGAGGAACTCAAGGGAGAACGTTTGAGCACAGTGGAACCAAAGGTTGCCCTATCCCTAGAAACCCTGTCCACTTTGTAATGAGATATAAATGTATGTGGTTTAGCCCAAGTAGCAGCCGCACAAATAGTGTCTAAAGGTAAGCGAGCTGTGAGCCAAAGATGTAGAAATTGATCTGGTAGAATGTCCTCTGGGTTTGCTGATAATGTTTGATCAGAAGCTTCATAAACATAAATGATACAGTCAGTTAGCCACTTAGAAAGAGTTCATTTCGTAACTGCAAGACCCTTTCTGCTGTCAGCAAAAGCTACAAATAGTTGATCAGATTTCCTGTGATCTTTTGTTCTATCCAAATAAAATCTGAGTTGTCTATGGACGTCTAGTTTGTGCAACATATACTCCAATTTATTAGAGTGGTTTTTAAAGAAGGTGGGTAATTCGATGGACTGATTAATATTACTAGTAGAACAAACTTTGGGAAGAAGGGATGGATTAGTGCATAGGGATACTCTGTCAGAATGAAAAATTAAATAAGGATGTTTGACCGAAAGGGCCTGAAGCTCAGACACCCGTCTAGCAGATGTAATAGCCACTAGAAATAATGTTTTCCATGACAAAAATTTCAAAGTGCAACTTGAAGCTGGTTCAAAGGGTGGTAACATCAATTTAGAGAGCAATAAGTTTAAATTCCACGGTGATGTCGGACTTCTGACTGGTGGTCTGATATGAAAGGAACCTTTTAAAAAGGCTTTACAAAGCCTGTGAGCCATAATAGGTGCACCACTTTCTTCTACATGATAGTTAGAAATGGCAGCTAACTGTACTCTTAAAGTAGCCGGGAAGCTCCTTCATGAAATAATTCAGTCAAAATTCTAAAACCTTATTCAACGGAGCTGAAACAGGGTCCAACTGATGTGACTCCCAGAAGACAAAACGCTTCCACTTACTGGTGTAAGTCTTTGTAGTGGAAACTTTATGAGAAGCTACCAAAATATCTTGAACCGCCGATGTAAGGGAATTGACCTGGCTAGAAGGAAGCGGAGCAGCCAAGCTGCTAGATGGAGAGATTCTAGGATGGGTGAGGAACTCCTGACGAGTGAGTCAGTAGATCTGGCTCTGGGTCCAGCATCCAAGGTCCCCGAATGCGTGATGCAATAGAAAGGGAACCAAATTTGACGAGGCCAGAACGGAGCAATGAGAATAATAGTCCTCTGAAGGTTGTTTGCTTTCTGTAGAAACTTTGCAATCAGGGGAAATGGAGGAAAAGCATATAGGAGACCCGGGGCCAATCGTGCACCAGCTGGCCCCTGGGACTTCCCCTGGAGGGTAATAGCGCATAGTAGGTCCTGCATTTCGCCTTCATTGGTGACGCTAACACATCCCAGGTTGCCTGGCCCCATTTGAAAAATCTTTCCGCAACTGACTGTTTGAGGGACCACCGTGAGGCAATAGTATTGTTTGCTCAGCCTGTCGGCTATGACGCGTTGGATGACCCCGGATGTGCGCTATGATCAGAAAGCGATCGTGGACTCTGCCCATTGCCAAATTCTCATGGCCTCTCTGCATAGTTGGTAAGACCTGGTTCCCCCTTGCTTGTTTATGTACCAGACCACTGACATGTTGTCTGTCTGAACTGCAATGGTCCCAGGAGGAAGAAGGGGAGCAAAGTGGAGCAACGCCAAAAACACTGTCCTGAACTCCAGAACATTGATGTGCAGATTGTACCAGATTGGTCCATTCGCCTTGGACTGTCTGTCCCTGAAAGATGCCCCCACCCTTTCAGGCACGCGTCCGTGGTTATCGTCGCGGACGGTGTGCGTAGTACAAATGGTCTTCCCCCGGATAGGTTGCAAGTCTCTAACCACCACATTAGGTGTGATTTGCATGTTTTCGCTATCAATATTTCGTGAGTCAGTGGAAGTTGTTGGAATGACCATTGTGCAAATAGAAGCCATTGTAGCACTCTCATGTGCAGTCTTCCCAATGGTATCGCAATGAGAGAAGCTGCCATGAGACCCAAAACTTTCAGAACAATTTTTGCTGGGGACTTTCTGGACGACAGAAGGGAAATGTTGAATTGAAGTGCTAATATTCTTTCTGTAGGAAGTTTTAGAACTAACTGACGCTGCATCTAATTCCGCTCCTATGAATAAGATATGCTGTGATGGCTGTAGCAACGATTTTTCGAAATTTATTGAAATGCCAAGGTGTGTACAAAGTTGTAGGGTGTAATCCCTGGCTTGTATCAGTTGACGCCTGGTGGTGGCAGACAGGAGCCAGTCGTCCAGATACGGAAACACCTGGAATCCTAGGCGCCTCAGATGAGACGCTACCACTGCCATGCATTTGGTGAAGACCCTGGGGGCTGTGGTCAGACCAAAGGGCAGGGCTCGAAACTGATAATGACTGGCTCCCAGCCGGAAGCGCAAATGATCCCTGGATGCCCTGGCCATTTTGATGTGGTAGTATGCGTCCTTCAGATCTATTGAGCACATCCAGTCGTCCTTCTGTAAGAATGGAAGGATCGATTGAAGCGTGACCATTCGAACTTTTTCCTGCTTGACGACGGTGTTGAGATGGCGTAGGTCCAGAATTGGCCTGCAGTCCCCTCTTTTGTGTGCAACCAAAAAGAACCTTGAGTAAGTTCAATCCTATTTGGTCTGCTGGGACTGGTTGGATAACTTTTTCTAGCAGCTTTGAAATTTCTGTAGCTGCTGGCTCTCGCAGATGGGGTGGTACATCTGGGAGTTTTCTTTGGAATGGGGTGGATAGAAATGGGATATTGTAACCTCTGGTAACAACGCTTTTACCCAATTGTCTGAGGAAAGGTTTTGCCAGGCCTGAGGGTATAAAGCTAAGCGACCCCGACTGCCTCCAGAGCAGGACAGTCGGGCCTCCTCTCAGGAGTGCTGAAAAGGTTTGCCAGGGAGGTTATCCCTGTCACCTTGGTTTTATGGACCCCCTCTGCCGCCAGGGCGGCGTCTTCCACCTCTGCCCCCCTCTGCCTCTAGAGGGGCATCACCCTGTGTGTTTGGGAAAGATCCTTGGGGTTTTGAAACCACATTTTCCCACCACGTTGCCCTTTGGGGTACGGTCTGGAAGGTGGAAAACGGACTCCGACAGCAGACAGAGTCTTTCCTCCTGTTCACACCGGTAAGGGTCTCCTTTACTTTAGGCCAAAAGTGTGGCTCTGTCAAATGGGCGTTAGTAAAGGAAGACTTGAAGGCTTCCAAGAATGAACATAAGCGCATCCAGGATTGCCTAAAGAGCACCGCTGAAGCTGCTGCCCTACTCGATCCTTCGGCTGCATAGGATATCAGCCTCATGGACGAAGTTCACAATGGACATAAGGGTGTTGAGATGCGCTGTAACTTTCTCTGAGACAGCGGCATCTGTAGCACCCTGGAGGGTATCTCCCAACTCTTTGACTGGATCCCTCTGTAAACGTAAAATGAGTCAAATAGTTCAGGGAAACATAGAGAAAGCTGAACTAAAAATGCGCTTTCCGATCTGTCCATGGTCCTAGAATCTTTGTTAGGCGGATGGACAGATGAGGAAGACTCCGACATCTCCTTTTCGTGGCCGCTGCCACCACCATGGCGTCTACTGGAACTCCTTTGGTGAGGTAAGCTTTGTCCTGTGGTGCCGTGATGTACTTATTTGGCTTCCTAGGGACTGGTTCCACTGTCAGGAGTCTCCCACCCTTCGAGCAATTAATTCCATTAACTCATCAAAGGGCGGAGTGACCCAGGAGGAGGAAGGACGGCACCAAATGCCTTCAGCAAACTGACATCCTCAGAAGGGGAGGGCTTGCCAGTCACCTCTCTGTTTTAGGATCTCAAGATGTCAGAAAAAGAGACATCCTCTGAAGGTGACTTAGGGGACCCTTCTGACTCATCTAAGTCAGTATCAGATGTCAAGGATTCTTGTGGAGAATCCAAGTGTCTCCTCTTACACAGTCTTTTCCTAGGCACTTCTTCGGGGAGCATCCGAAGAAGCCTCCGAGGAAGAGGGGCACCTCCAGGGGTGGCTGAGACACTGGTGCCCGACGCTTGACGTGGCCGTGGGTGCAGATGAGGATAACGGTCCTTTGTGGGGAGGAGAAGCTGTACCTGCTGATGTGGTTGTCTGGGTAGACAACACCTTCCTCATGAGGTCGAGCCCCCGGTCCCGAAGTCGAGGTATCTCCGGTTCAAGAAATGGGAAGAATCGAAACAGGAGCCAAGGCACCGACCCCGAGGACGAACCGAATCGACTGCCGAAGTTCGAGAGGGAGAGTCGAACCAAACATCGGTCCGACTCTCTGTCCCGAACCAAGGACGGATCTTCGCCCCGGTGATTCCGCACCGGATCGATGGAGTCGAGGTGAACGGTGCCGACCGAGAAAAACGGTTCTGGCACCGAGGGCTCCACAATCATCAGGTCAGCTTCTTCCGGCTCAAGACTGGACAGGTCTCAGAGGAGGAACAGGTGGAGATAGTGGCAGGCCTTCAAGTCTCGACATCAACTGAGAGGAGACCAGATAAGTTGGGATAAGGCCGTATGCTCCATCAGTTTCTGCACCACACGGTCCACATCGGTGTCGGAAAGGGGCCTAGAAGAACGAGCAGTGAGGGATCGAAGATGGAGCCGACCTCAGCAGAGTCGGTGGAGGGAGCTCCACCGGTTCCAAGACTCGAGGCTCGGAAACTGCCAACAGTTGAACACGCCCCGAAGTCTGTGGAACCGGGTGATCTAACTAGACCAAGAGCTCGGAGCCGATGACTTTGGCTCCGACGCCTTCTTCTTCGAAGACTTTGGATGCCTGGTCTGAAGCATCCAAAGCCTCCTGGAAAGAGGGTTTCAGCAATCCCCTGTCCATCAGTTTCTGCGCCTATCTGTCATGACCCTCCCACTAAAAAAGTGACAAATAGAGCAGTCCTCTTGTAAGTGGAGAGGGCCAAGACAGTAGACACAGGAACTGTGGTTGTCTGTGACCGACATCTTTTGGCCACACTGACAACGTTTGAAGCCAGATTTTAATTCTCTGACATAATACCAAGAAAAAGACAGTCCAGTCCAGTAAAGTCAATTCCAGTGAAAAGAGTCAAACGGTAATAGAAGTCAATTTCTTAAGAAAGCTGACTACAACAATTTCTAAGTCAAAGTAATCCAAGTAGGGGTGCTAGGCCCGAAAACTCTGTACCCTATAGTTAAACTAAGTAACCAATCTAAGGAACCGAGAATTCTAAACCCACTCACACACTTTACTCTTAACTTAAATGACTAGATTTAAAGTAGTTTTTCTGAAAAATGTAAACAGAATAGATAATTTCTTATCTGAAAAGCCTCGAGCTAGCCTCCAGCGATCATGCAGCAGCTGCAAACTAGATCTGAGGTAAAGGCAGAGGGGATTGTGGGTATTAGATGTCCTCGAGCTTCTTCTCGATGCAGAGCTTGCAGTCGCGCAGGAGCCCAGGATCGGCTTCAACCCATGTATAAGAACAAAGGCGATTGAACACTCTCACATTGCATGTTTAGCAAATGTACATGAGCATGGAAGGGTAGCGTGAGCCATCTACATTGCTATACAGTGTGAAGTACAGACACTGTGCCATTGCATGGCATCATGAGGCATCTATATTGCTATACAGTGCATAATATGTGCACATTGCATAGCCATAACTGCATGCATACCCATGACATAACTGTGGATTATGACCCACGATGCTGAGGTGTATACACACCAAACCATGTTGTGTCATGTGACAGGTCACTGGAGGTCCTACAGCTGACAACCCTGCACAACTACTACAGAGTCTTAGCTGCCTGGTAACCATGTCCACACACAGCAGACTTGTCAATTCACCATGTCCCACATGACATTGATGTACCACACACGAAGTGCACAGCTAACGGTGATGTCCTACAGCAGCAAGGGAACTGTACAGTATCTGTGGCCTGATGTGGTGTCAATGTCTGTGGAAGCTGTACAGGAGACTACTGTCATGCTATGACACAGACATGATGTTCAACATATCTTATATGGTAGACGTCAGTGACACCTCCAGTAGCTGTGTACAGGCTTTTAGGATGTCCAGTGTACCACATCAACTGTATCATCGGTCAACTAAGGCTATAATTGGACCATGAGTGGACAATGTGAAACAGGGTGTATACATATCACATCTACTGTGTGGCTACATGTCTCTGGCCATCCCCTGTGGCCATGTGTGCACATGTGTTGGACAAATGTGTGTGATGGCCGTCTATCACACATGTCTGTGTTGTCCCATATGACATATACCCATAGATGTCAGATATGTCACCATCCACAGGGCTATGCAGACAATGGGTTGTATGTTTGGTATGTGTGGTATGGGTTATGGGATAGTGTGACAATATTGCAGCCAAATCACTACATGTCTGGGACATGTCAGATGGCACATCACAATGTGTGCACCCATTGCAGGGGCATATAACACAATGGTAACTCCTGTGGGCTGCCCATAACACAGCTCACTGTGTGGTACTGTTTGCGTACCACACGTGTTGTTCCAATGTATAGTACATATGCATCCATTGTAGAACACTTCCACCATTGTATGCACAGCTGTCCACACATGTAGCAATGACAAATTCTGTGGTTTCATGTCGGTGTATCATTTCATTTGTATATATTGCACATGGGCGGCCTGTGTGAATGATGGGCGATGTGACCTGTATATCATGACTGGAACGAACATCAATTGTACAGTTGTTAACTGGCCACATGGTGAATAGATATATGCTTTAACATGCCTGATACTGATGACAGTCTCACCTGCAACAGACTGTCTGTGTGGCATGCCAGAGGTACCTGTATAGGGGTGACACAGCAGTATGAACATTATCCATGACTGTATGACAGCCACAGGGTGCACTGTGCATGTTAACACATTCACCTGTACAATAGCATATAGTATGCACATGTGTGCATACACAGGGTAGCATACTGTAGTATGCAGCATGCGTATCCACATACCTTGCATATGTTGTTACATTACATAATGTACAGTGACACATTCAACTAAATGGGATATAATAGCCATATGTGCAGTACTGACTTACCAGGCAACTCCAGGCTCATTGGTTGGTAGACACCCACCTCCTCCTGCTGGTAGGTGCAGTTATGGCCACCCACATCGTTCACCCTCCTGCGAAGATCCTGCCACAGGTCGTCCCGCTGCTGGGCATGCTGTAGCATATGGCTGAACAACACCTCGTAATTCTCATGGAGGTACAGGATGAGGACATCATCCTCCTGGCGGCTGTATGCTGGCAGGCGTGTACGAGGCATTATCTGTAAGACATAATGATGGTGACAGGTCACAGTTTTAGAGATGTACAGAGATACTACTGCACATACATTTCTAGTAAATCTGGTACATCTGCACAGTTATCTTTGCAAATCATCATGACACTGACATGACTGACATGTTTGTGTCACACACATGTAACACCCATTATGCATTGGATACCATCACCATATATGTGTGTCACCTCATTATATTCTTCATACTCCATGTGAATGTTGTCTTGATGTGGGCATGTCTGTTTGCCTGCACTGGTGTTCTTACCTATCTGCACATGCCTGGATGTGTCTACTGTAATGCTGTTGACCTTGATGCTGTGTATATGTCACATATCAACACATACACAGCCTTAATGGACTTGAGCAGTGACAATGCACACATATGCATGGAAACCTTTACATGCATGTGTTTTGCCATATACATCTACACGGCACTGTACAGCTGTTCAACATCCTGCCACGGATCGCCTGTGTTGCACATGGGATAGACATGGGACAATGGCTAGTCGGACGTCATTCGCAGGGATGGTTATCAACTATAGCATGTACGGGCAAGGATTCCTAGCTGTATCCGACAGCCATTATGCCACCGCGAGGTGCATCAGTGCCAGAAATTTCTGTAGCTGCTGGCTCTCGCAGATGGGGTGGTACATCTGGGAGTTTTCTTTTTGGAATGGGGGTGGATAGAAATGGGATATTGTAACCTCTGGTAACAACGCTTTTTACCCAATTGTCTGAGGAAAGGTTTTGCCAGGCCTGAGGGTATAAAGCTAGCGACCCCGACTGCCTCCAGAGCAGGACAGTCGGGCCTCCTCTCAGGAGTGCTGAAAAGGTTTGCCAGGGAGGTTATCCCTGTCACCTTGGTTTTGCAGACCCCTCTGCCGCCAGGCGGCGTCTTCCACCTCTGCCCCCCTCTGCCTCTAGAGGGGCATCACCCTGTGTGTTTGGGAAAGATCCTTGGGGTTTTCGAAACCACATTTTCCCACCACGTTGCCCTTTGGGGTACGGTCTGGAAGGGGTGGAAAAACGGACTCTGACAGCAGACAGAGTCTTTCCCTCCTGTTCACACCGGGTAAGGGTCTCCTTTACTTTAGGGCCAAAAGTGTGGCTCTGTCAAATGGGCGTTAGTAAAGGAAGACTTGAAGGCTTCGCAAATGAACATAAGCGCATCCAGGATTGCCTGAAGAGCAATCGCTGAAGCTGCTGCCCTACTCGATCCCCGGCTGCATAGGATATCAGCCTCATGGACGAGTTCACAATGGACGTAAGGGTGTTGAGATGCGCTGTAACTTTCTCTGAGACAGCGGCATCTGTAGCACCCTGGAGAGTATCTCCCAACTCTTTGACTAGATCCCTCTGTAAACGTGTAAAATGAGTCAAATAGTTCAGGGAACGCATAGAAAGCCGCTGAACTAAAATGCGCTTCCCGTATCTGTCCATGGTCCTAGAATCTTTGTTAGGCGGATGGACAGATGAGGAAGACTCCGACATCTCCTTTTTCGTGGCCGCTGCCACCACCATGGCGTCTACTGGAACTCCTTTGGTGAGGTAAGCTTTGTCCTGTGGTGCCGTGATGTACTTATTTGGCTTCCTAGGGACTGGTTCCACCGTGTCAGGAGTCTCCGCCCTTCGAGCAATTAATTCCATTAACTCATCAAAGGCGGAGTGACCCAGGAGGAGGAAGGGGGCACCAAATGCCTTCAGCAAAACTGACATCCTCAGAAGGGGGGAGGGCTTGCCAGTCACCTCTCTGTTTTAGGATCTCCAAGATGTCAGAAAAAGAGACATCCTCTGAAGGTGACTTAGGGACCCTTCTGACTCATCTAAGTCAGTATCAGATGTCAAGGATTCTTGTGGAGAATCCAAGTGTCTCCTCTTACACAGTCTTTTCCTAGGAACTTCTTCGTGGGAGCATCCGAAGAAGCCTCCGAGAAGAGGGGCACCCTCCAGGGTGGCTGAGACACTGGTGCCCGACGCTTGGGCGTGGCCGTGGGTGCAGATGAGGATAACGGTCCTTTGTGGGGAGGAGAAGCTGTACCTGCTGATGTGGTTGTCTGGGTAGACAACACCTTCCTCATGAGGTCGAGGCCCCCGGGTCCCAGTCGAGGTATCTCCCGGTTCGAAATGGGAAGAATCCCGAAACAGGAGCCGAAGGCACCGACCCGAGGCGGAACCGAATCGATCCGTGCGAGGCCCGAGGAGAGTCGGAACGAAACATCGGTCCGACTCTCTGTCCCGGAACCAAGGGCGGATCTTCGCCCCGAGATTCCGGTACCGGATCGGATGGAGTCGAGGTGAACGGTGCCGACCGAGAAAAACGGTTCTGGCACCGAGGGCTCCACAATCATCAGGTCAGCTTCTTCCGGCTCCGAAGACTGGACAGGTCTCAGAGGAGGAACAGGTGGAGATAGTGGCAGGCCTTCAAGTCTCGACATCAACTGAGAGGAGACCGAGATAAGTTGGGATAAGGCCGTATGCTCCATCAGTTTCTGCACCACCACGGTCCCACATCGGTGTCGGAAAGGGCCTAGAAACGAGTCGAAGGGATCGAAGATGGAGCCGACCTCAGCAGAGTCGGTGGAGGAGCTCCGTCACCGGTTCCAAGACTCGAGGCTCGAAACTGCCAACAGTTGAACACGGCCCGAAGTCTGTGGAACCGGTGATCTAACTAGACCCGAAGAGCTCGGGCGATGACTTTGGCTCCGGCGCCGACCCGAACTTGGATGCCTGGTCTGAAGCATCCAAAGCCTCCTGGAAAGAGGTTTCAGCAATCCCTGTCCATCAGTTTCCTGCGCCTATCTGTCATGACCCTCCCACTAAAGAGTGACAAATAGAGCAGTCCTCTTGTAAGTGGAGAGGGCCAAGACAGTAGACACAGGAACTGTGGTTGTCTGTGACCGACATCTTTTGGCCACACTGACAACGTTTGAAGCCAGATTTTAATTTCTCTGACATAATACCAAGAAAAAAAGACAGTCCAGTCCAGTAAAAGTCAATTCCAGTGAAAAAGAGTCAAATCGGTAATAGAAGTCAATTTCTTAAGAAAGCAGACTACAACAATTTCTTAGTCAAAGTAATCCAAGTAGGGGTGCTAGGCCCCGAAAAACTCTGTACCCTATAGTTAAACTAAGTAACCAATCTAAGGAACCGAGAATTCTAAACCCACTCACACACTTTACTCTTAACTTAAATGACTAGATTTAAAGTAGTTTTTCTGAAAAATGTAAACAGAATAGATAATTTCTTATCTGAAAAGCCTCGAGCTAGCCTCCAGCGATGCGTATGCAGCAGCGGCAAACTAGATCTGAGGTAAAGGCAGAGGGGGATTGTGGGTATTAGATGTCCTCGAGCTTCTTCTCGATGCAGAGCTTGCAGTCGGCCGGCACGGAGCCGAGGATCGGCTCCGAACCCATGTATAAGAACAAAGGCGAGATTGAACACTCTCACATTGCATGTTTAGCAAATGTACATGAGCATGGAAGGGTAGCGTGAGCCATCTACATTGCTATACAGTGTGAAGTACAGACACTGTGCCATTGCATGGCATCATGAGGCATCTATATTGCTATACAGTGCATAATATGTGCACATTGCATAGCCATAACTGCATGCATACCCATGACATAACTGTGGATTATGACCCACGATGCTGAGGTGTATACACACCAAACCATGTTGTGTCATGTGACAGGTCACTGGAGGTCCTACAGCTGACAACCCTGCACAACTACTACAGAGTCTTAGCTGCCTGGCAACCATGTCCACACACAGCAGACTTGTCAATTCACCATGTCCCACATGACATTGATGTACCACACACACGAAGTGCACAGCTAACGGTGATGTCCTACAGCAGCAAGGGAACTGTACAGTATCTGTGGCCTGATGTGGTGTCAATGTCTGTGGAAGCTGTACAGGTGACTACTGTCATGCTATGACACAGACATGATGTTCAACACATCTTATATGGTAGACGTCAGTGACACCTCCAGTAGCTGTGCACAGGCTTTTAGGATGTCCAGTGTACCACATCAACTGTATCATTGGTCAACTAAGGCTATAATTGGACCATGAGTGGACAATGTGAAACAGGGTGTATACATATCACATCTACTGTGTGGCTACATGTCTCTGGCCATCCCCTGTGGCCATGTGTGCACATGTGTTGGACAAATGTGTGTGATGGCCGTCTATCACACATGTCTGTGTTGTCCCATATGACATACACCCATAGATGTCAGATATGTCACCATCCACAGGGCTATGCAGACAATGGGTTGTATGTTTGGTATGTGTGGTATGGGTTATGGGATAGTGTGACAATATTGCAGCCAAAATACTACGTGTCTGGGACATGTCAGATGGCACATCACAATGTGTGCACCCATTGCAGGGGCATATAACACAATGGTAACTCCTGTGGGCTGCCCATAACACAGCTCACTGTGTGGTACTGTTTGCGTACCACACGTGTTGTTCCAATGTATAGTACATATGCATCCATTGTAGAACACTTCCACCATTGTATGCACAGCTGTCCACACATGTAGCAATGACAAATTCTGTGGTTTCATGTCGGTGTATCATTTCATTTGTATATATTGCACATGGGCGGCCTGTGTGAATGATGGGCGATGCGACCTGTATATCATGACTGGAACGAACATCAAGTGTACAGTTGTTAACTGGCCACATGGTGAATAGATCTATGCTTTAACATGCCTGATACTGATGACAGTCTCACCTGCAACAGACTGTCTGTGTGGCACGCCAGAGGTACCTGTATAGGGGTGACACAGCAGTATGAACATTATCCATGACTGTATGACAGCCACAGGGTGCACTGTGCATGTTAACACAGTCACCTGTACAATAGCATATAGTATGCACATGTGTGCATACACAGGGTAGCATACTGTAGTATGCAGCATGCGTATCCACATACCTTGCATATGTTGTTACATTACATAATGTACAGTGACACATTCAACTAAATGGGATATAATAGCCATATGTGCAGTACTGACTTACCAGGCAACTCCAGGCTCATTGGTTGGGAGACACCCACCTCCTCCTGCTGGTAGGTGCAGTTATGGCCACCCACATCATTCACCCTCCTGCGAAGATCCTGCCACAGGTCATCCCGCTGCTGGGCATGCTGTAGCATATGGCTGAACAACACCTCGTAATTCTCATGGAGGTACGGGATGAGGACATCATCCTCCTGGCGGCTGTATGCTGGCAGGTGTGTACGAGGCATTATCTGTAAGACATAATGATGGTGACAGGTCACAGTTTCAGAGATGTACAGAGATACTGCTGCACATACATTTCTAGTAAATCTGGTACATCTGCACAGTTATCTTTGCAAATCATTATGAGACTGACATGACTGACATGTTTGTGTCACACACATGTAACACCCATTATGCATTGGATACCATCACCATATATGTGTGTCACCTCATTATATTCTTCATACTCCATGTGAATGTTGTCTTGATGTGGGCATGTCTGTTTGCCTGCACTGGTGTTCTTACCTATCTGCACATGCCTGGATGTGTCTACTGTAATGCTGTTGACCTTGATGCTGTGTATATGTCACATATCAACACATACACAGCCTTAATGGACTTGAGCAGTGACAATGCACACATATGCATGGAAACCTTTACATGCATGTGTTTTGCCATATACATCTACACGGCACTGTACAGCTGTTCAACATCCTGCCACGGATCGCCTGTGTTGCACATGGGATAGACATGGGACAATGGCTAGTCGGACGTCATTCGCAGGGATGGTTATCAACTATAGCATGTACGGGCAAGGATTCCTAGCTGTATCCGACAGCCATTATGCCACCGCGAGGTGCATCAGTGCCACATTACTGATCCAGACAGTTGATACTACATCTACCATGCGGCCATCACACCATGTATGACAGGGATGACATGTGCAGCTTTGATGGACAGGGTTGCATGGTATGGCGGGAGTATGTCACATGTATGGCACAGGGATCTGTCCAGCATGTGGCGATACTAGTAGTAGGACGGTGGATGCCCATGACGTATGTCTTTTAGATCAGGATATGGACATGTAGCATGTCCAACATCATAGTGTAGCAAATGTCTTTATGCAAGGTAGACAGCATGCTGCATAGTGGAGGTGAGGATTGTGAAGGCTGGTATCGCCCATCCACGCATGGCCAATACCCCTTAAAGGTGATATGTGATCCAATATTGGTTACCCGAGTGCTGTGTATGCCTGTCCAATGATCTCTGTGCTCATGGATGGCACCCTGTCATGACATGGGTACCTCGTATGACTACCTAAGTAGCCTAGAGACGTCACCAACTCAGGGAGATGTACTGCACAGCGCCATCCCTTACACAGTGTCCATAATGTTGACCACAGCCTAGGTGGTAGTTAATGGATACAGGGATATTCACCTAGCGGTGGCAATGCTGATATCATCCATCAGAATGTGAACATATGTCACACACCTCACCCACACAGCCCATTCTGTATGTTGTTCACAACACTGAGACAGCTATTGCTCATAGGTCATGGCCATTCATATGCTTACATAAACAGATGACTGACATTTGTCTGTGTGGTATGGGCTACAATGATTTTGGAGTACAACACATTAACCCTGTTTTACTGTAGCTGGCACTGGTGTGATATGCACATGTCACTCTGGCACCTTTTGTAGTTGTGATTCTGTCAACAGGCCACTGGTAGAACACTCCGGTGACATACAAAGGTATATGTAGTCAAACATCCATACTGTCATGTATATCTGTACTGCTAACATTTACATTGATAATGGTTCATGGACTTGCAGACCATACTCAGCAGGGTTATAGTGCGGTGCCATCAATTATGACTTTTGTCACCACTTGTGGGTTGATAATATCCAACACCCTATCTGTATTGTATGTTCATGCTCAGCACTTGTTCAGAACTTGTGAGCAGGTCATGAGCTACTGATTAATATAGCACCCATTCCACACCATTTCTCACAGGTACACTGTCTGTCCTTACATTTCCAGCTTGCTTACAGTACAGCAGCTGTTGTACACACATAACTCACATATCTTGTGAGACATGGTTGTATATACAGGCATGTCCAACTGTCACGTACCAGTGCTATTGCCTGTCTATATGATGAATATGGTGTACATGTGCCAATAAAGCAATTGTCTCATGTACACAGTCAATGCTCACCTCCCAACATATGACACTACAGCCTGTGGGGGATGCACATATGCAGCCCTGCTGGGGATAATGCTGTCACCAACCCTGACTGCACCTGACACTCATGTGGGGATGTGTAACATTCGCAACACACCCCACTCATCACATAGTCTAACAAGATCTCCACCACAGGCCACACATACGAGGGCAACATGTGCAGTACCTCTCCATACTCTGTGTAGGCACCAAAGGCATCACCCATCACCAAACACAACAACAACAACTTATAGCCCACAGACTCATGTGTGCCCATCACATGCAGCCAATAGGGTGTTATAACATACACAACACACCTGTCATAGGTGACTCTGTAGGCGGTCACACTGCTGTTCCACTCAGTGGGCTGCACAAGGCAATAGTCGCTTACATCTTGCTGTCAGTTAACTGGTTCTGCAACATAACCTATGCACCCATGCCACACCTCACCAGGTACAATGTGACTGTCATTCTCCATGTTAGTGTGACTGCCCTGAGATGCAACTTCAGAGACTACATTTGCAGGGACATGGAATAGCTCACCAGTCTTGTAGCCCAAGCCCTGGAGAGCATTATGCATTTATCTGGACCTGATACCACTGTACAATGACTGACTGTGTCACTTCAACAGTTGCCTGTGCTTCTGTTGTCATTCCACAGGCATCTGGTATCTGTCTGCTTTGACTTACATGGTCAAACAACACGATTCTTTGGCACAGATGACCTGCACCTGTCAGCCCTGGGAGTACAGATCACATGTAAGGCTCTTGCTGCTTCTATACTGCCTGTCTTGCACAGTTTCCAATAACATTCACCACCAGAATGGGAACTGGCAAGCAAAACATGGGGTCATGTGACGCAATGCTTGACATCTTCATCTCTGACGCACGCAGGCAAGGTATTCCTTATAATGCACCACTTCAATATCTCTGCAGTGACTGGGACCTGCCATTAGGCTCTGCAGAGCACACCTGCAATGACAGGTTATACACAGACCATACCTTTCAGGCATGTACCTGGACCGGCACACCCACGGCTGAGGTGTTCCCATATTCCACTATGTTGTACACACATCCTGGCTAGTTACTTAGCACAATGCATCAGAGGTGCTCCACATGCAATTAACTGTGTCCAGAACTGCTATACACATTGTAACACGCTACGGATTCAACAACATTCCCCATGGTTACCAGACCTCATTTGTTGGTGTACTGGACAGTAGGGCTCGGACAGATACTACTGATGTGAGACTGACACTACCCCACACTTAACTGGGATAGCCACTCATGTACCGACACATTAGGCCAACGCTGTCCGTGATACATGACCTCCACTCAGCTGGATCAACCCATACACACCACCTCCAAGACCAACAATATCCTTGACATAGACACTACCAACATGTGACTGGTGTTCCACACCTGGGGTTATCCCCTCATTGGTGGATTCCGGACATATGATAATCACCCTTGTTAGCCACATCCTGGCACCACACCCTTCACAGCATACACAGTACATGAGTACTACAACACCGACTACAGATGTCTTATGACAGCAGTAGTTAACGTCATGACACCCGTGCAGATGGGCAATGCACATACAAATGCTGACACATACCCCAGTGCACTTCATTAGCATGTACACGACTGCATGGATCATGCTATTCCACACAGTGCCATGATGGTACCCACCAGATAACAGACGCCACTCTGGGGGTCCAGTTCCATGGACATAATTTACAACAACCGGTGGAGGCTGTTGCACAGTGGTGTACAATCCCATGGGTGGGGTAGCTCACTGGTCAGCCTCGGTAGGGCCATGGGATCCCTCATCACATACTCCAAAACTAGCTACGTAAACATTACTGTGACACATTCCGGGGTACCACAAGGCATTATGGTGGAATGTCAGTAGTCAATGGCAATACCCGCATCTGCTCTCACATACAACAGTTACTCAGGAACATTACAGAACCAGGTGATGTTGGCAACATGCTGGTGGATGGATTCACTGCTAACATTACACCCTCTCACTCCCTACAGGGCCACAATCCATGCAGGAACATTGCGGTGTCCCTGTGGTCACACCTACACAGTACTAACCTGCACTCTATATGGCCTGGGACACTGGCCCCATGTGACCATCCAAAGTCCAAGGCTGTGCTGTCCACAAACCTCTGAATGACATGTCTCCCCACTAGGCCACCATATTCAGTAATAGCCTTGTATCAGACACTGTGGCGCCTGAATGGCACACAGCAACAGTTATCACACTCCACACAGGTGGCGCCACAATGCACGAGTGGGACTATTGCCCTACACACCTGACTGGACTGTTTTGCATGGCTGTGGGGCACATCATCATGGACGACATTCACAGAGACATTGTTGGGCTCCGGTCCTTTGATGCCACCCAGGTTGGACTTGTTAGGAACAGAGCATGGCTCCTACACCTGGTGGACTCCTTTTCATACAGTTACCAGGGTAGTTGATGACTGTACTTGGTCCATACAGCCTACATTGTCCTCTCATTGCCTTTCAGCACTGTTCTCCATTCTGGTACTGACAACATACACATCCACCTGCACATCGAACCCTATGTCTCAGGATGTTATGCAAAGTGGCTCATGGATGGGACACACACAATAAGGGTAGCATACCATAGTACCTACTGTATTGCAGTTAAACTTGGCATACCACAGTCCTCAGTCATAGGGCCCCTCATGTCTGGTATATACTTCCCTAAGGTACAGGCTAGCACAGAGGGACTTTCCCCTGCCTAGCTTTACAGACCACTGCATACAAAGCACCATGATTGCTCCACCAGTTGATACTGACTCCATCCATAAGGGTGTCACTGTGACGGATACCTGATATCAATATCATGGCCTCAAGCTGCATGACACAAGGTGCATGAACATCCCCTTTGCATTACACCATTCGCCCACTGACTATTACATAGGTGGTAGTCCCCTACATACATGACACATTGTATGTGTTCGTAGTACACATGTATGTCGCACCCACTCCTGTGATAACCATATTGCCACTGTGGCATGGATATCCTTCTACGTGGCCACACTTATCTGTACTGGGTGTGTAGCTGGTACATAGGCACCCATTGTACCTCTGAACTCCAGACGTATACACACATTCAAGGGTACAACACCCCGTTTAGGGTGTACATTACACAACAGCTAAGGTTTTACATACCACAACATTAACACGCCATGACGTTTATTGAGCTCCGACAGTTAAAGTATGCAGCTGAACTACGGACACCACGTCTGTACACATTTGCATACTACATACTCAGGGGTGACCTCTGCTGAACAGACAGGGCCCATGTCGACAACAATATTAATGGATATACTCCACATACGTGACATAAGCAAAAGCCACTGTGAGCAACATGCTCATGGATATGTGCACACACGCAACGATGAGTGGGATGTGCTTGAGGGTTACATTCCCAAACCGGACACTCACCATGCTTTGGAACATGATTCCTATGTACATCACGCAGGGACACTCAGTAGCACTGTTCATGTGATACCTCACTTGGTGGATGGGAGAAACATGTATGCCAGGGATCAATGCAGTGGCTGTACTGTGCAGAGGTGCAGGTAACACATGGCTCTGCTGTTCACAGGACACTACCCTAGAGAGGTGCCACTGGTGTGAACACTGTGGTTGTGCTTACACATAGACTTGCCAGACTGCATAGTACCCCACTATGAACCTGTGAAGCTATTACATGTACTTTGTGCATGGTTACTTGTGTAGCCCTTCCATTTAGATTAGCTATCATGCTATTACAATGTCCCATGACTACAAGCCATATGTATCCTGTTATTGTACATTGTACATGCCAATAGACGATACCTTTGGTATGCATGATATGCCTGTTATGCTGTGTAGCATATCTGACATATCTACCTACAATACTATACATTACACATATTTTACATAGTATCCCATAATACAAAGCATACTTGCACAGCGGGACCACCTTAGACATGTCATTGTTGTTATATGCCCATACACATGCCTACTGTGACAGCATATCAACATATACCATCCCCTGCTATGGCACGTACTTGTTGGACATACCCTACCACTGATGGCTGGTGGTATGGAATTGTTCTGTTTCAAGCCCTCATGTAGCATCCCTTGTGGTGTCTGTGATGTTTACCTAGTGGCCCACTGCTGGACGCACAATTTCTACAAACGTTAGTATGCTCAGCAAGACATCACTACATAAATACCTTTTCCCACTTCATGCATTGCGGACACTTTTAATTAATGCAAAACAGGCTATACATACACTAACATAATTAATACGAAACATGCTATACATACACTTACATACCGAGTGTTCTACATACCTTGTTATCGTTCCAGACGTTCGTCTCTATCTCTCTTACACTGTTTAAACAGTTCTGTGGTATGAGCATATGGTTGGAATGTCTGGCAAGTCATCTTTATATATGTCGATACCTGTAACATGTGGTTTCCTGCTACCAATTGGTGTTCCTGAGTGACTTATTACTTGCACAACAGCTGTACAGCTACTCCATTCACCAATTATGCAGCAACAGTGGGGTATAATTGAATTCTCCACTTGTGCGTTGCCCATTTGCCCTACCTTCGGAGAGACGGCCTATATTGTGTTTTGTTGTGTGTAATTGCAACTGATATGTGTAGAGACACATATACTTTGGATTCATGTCCCCTGTGGATTGTGTGTGATGGCTAGAGTATGTGGTTCTACATGTGAGTGTACCTGTCATCCCAACCGTCTGATAACGGACTATTGCAAACATAACCTGTAACATCGCCGTTTGTTCCATTATACAACGGCTACAATTTTGCATGGCGCCTTTAAATGTGTCTCTCACGAGGTATGTTAATGCTTCTGCAGATGTAATTGACTGACTGGATGTTTGTGCTGTAATTACAGTCTGTATTGCTATAGTTTCTAGTGTGGGGGATGTAGGTGGGTGTACGTAGCATATACAGGTTTGTGGGGCTTGCATTTCTACATATTCCATATATATGTGTATGGGCTCCTTCCCTAATTAAAGAGCTATCAGTTAGTAGACTTATGTTACGGGATTATACATTGGGCCGTTGTTAATTGGTTTCTATATAGTATGCAGGTGAGGTTGATACTTCCATACCTCCGGAATTACAGCGATATGTAAACGGATATTTCTAAATGACAGCTATCCCGTGTATTTCTGTCCCAGATATTTGCAGTCATTGCAGTTGTGTTGGTGACAGAACCTCTTTGGCATGGGTTGCCACCTTTTCATATGGCCATTGTTGGACACTTGCAGGACACACATCAGTGTTTACAGGCCGACACATAGCCATGGTCAGTACACAGGATAGCACATACTTTTATCCTCAATACATACTTATTGTTGTGGGACTTTGGCTACTTATAATATTGCATGTAACATTTACGTTTCTTACATACAGGCATAACTATTTCATGCAATTGTTACATAATATATGGGACATAATAATGTCCTACAATCTCGGACAGTTGCCCTTTGTAATGTTTTATGTCAGGACACAACTGCCCAGGGAGGGGCTGTCCCTCCTAATGTGGGACAGGTGGTAACCGTATGCCTACGAATAGCTATACCCACACCTACCGTAATGATCTACCTCCGAGTTGGCACTAACAGACACACGATGCGGACACACACACACACACATTACAGTCACATGGAAATGCACACGGCACCCTCAACACACACATACACAGACTACGGCACTCACAAACACAGTTGAATACAGTACCTACGTGGTCCGCAACACCAGCAGCGCTAACTAAATGTGCCTTCATATTGTCATAATATTACTCGCGGTTCTACTGTTCCAGTACTGTGTTCTTTCGGTCTTTCAGCCTCGTGGTTACGCTTGTAGGTATGTGACACATTCCATAGTTGGCGATATCCTATTTATTTGTACTTCCAAGGTTTTATGAATGTCATTGACCTATCTATATATTTGCAGATATCGGTGAATCCGTATATATCATCATATATCACGCTATCGCTCTTTCTATCTGCATTTTATATATATATATATATATATATATATATATATATATATATATATATATATATCTGACAGGGAAAGTGACAGGCAAGCTACACCTTTCATTGTGTACTTGTCAGTGTATACTGTTTCCTGGACTATGCACATTTGTGTCTGTACCTGTCACATTACACACCTGCCGTAGGTTAGGGTTACCACCTGTCCCACTTTGTGAGGGACAGTCCCTCTTTGGGCAGTTGTGTCCTGCAAAATATTTTTAAAATGGCAAATGTCCTGAGATTTTAGGACAAACTTATTTCCTATAGTTTATGTAATAGTTGCATAAAACAGTTATTCTGTATCTGAACCACCTAACTGTTATAAGAAACAGAATAAGTAACTAAAACATTACAAGAATAAGCTTATATCTAGGCAAAAAAGTGAAGTTCTGATTTTCGTACTGGCCGGGTGTATGTGTCGGCCTGCAGAAATCTGACGTATGTCCCACATTGGTCATTTGAAAAGGTGGCAACCTTACCGTAGGTACATCTTGGCTACCATAGTGTTAGGTGATTGCATACATGATTGCGTGTTCTACTCCTGGCAGTGGTTGTTTTACCCTTCAGAGCAGGCGCTATTAGTACAGAGGTGAATAATGCTGGTTTAATCACCTGTTCTGGACATCATTGACTGTGATCTGCGCGATATTCGGGGAAGCTTAGCCTTGTTTCGTGCATATGCATATAGTCATAAACGACGCTTACCAGCAGTGGGCAACGCATATTCCCACTAACGTGTGCTAAACATGATCTGATGACCTGCATCCGACATGCATTACTCATGCCTTCGGGATTACGTTACATCCCTTGCAGGACGTGGGACCGGGAACATGCACGACGGTCACTGCATTTACCACTTGGCCATCTGGGATGTGTACACGTGTTATGGCATTTTGTATGTGGAGTATACTACGGCTGTTACTCCATACTGCACTCACATGGGTAACTCAGTTAGTTTACATATTGATGAGTCCAGTTAATGGTATGTCCATGTGATGTTTACTAGATGTGCTCTGGCATTGGGTTATGTATATCACAGTGAGCCACACACGATAATGTGCTACACCTTCAAATGACCGTAGGTGGAGCATGCTGGAGTGACGAATACCTGTCATGGGTACAGCCCATGCCTTGACACAACATCCATGATTACATTATGTGGAGCCCCTCATTAACACAGCAGGGAATCCGTGCAGAGTGTGTGCAGAACAGTGCTTACACACATGTGATCCCGCGATTGCCTCTGCTCCACTAAGTGACAGTTGGTTACTCGATGTTATGGCGACAGCAGTCACTGTTTGCCTCATTTGGTGTATGGCCTCTGACAATCTGATGTGTACCTACTGATGTACCTGGGAACCTATACACACAGCATCAACATATGCCTGATAGGCGCATGTACTATTCAGGTGTTGACATTCCGTGTTCCAATAGCTGTTGTGTGTACAATGTTTGAGGGCTGCCTATGTAGGATTCACACAGTAGGCCACCTATACATTACAATTTACAGGTGGTCGTGTGTGTCTGCCATTCATTTTTCTGTGTGTGCAGGTGGAAAGGTGTGTCAGTCCGTAGGGGCCTACACTGTCAGAGTATGTGCTATATGTTCCCTCTTTGCAAGGCGTAGGCATATTGGAGACACCTCCGTCTGCCTACTGGGGCTGGTACAGTGTGTTCGTGGTCTGAATCCCTCTGTGCCTGTGATGGCCTTGGCAATTGGGGTGGACTATGTGGGCCTTCACCATTTTGTCCCTGCTGCAGCTGTTTCCACAGGATCATATTATGTAGCATGGCACATACTATGAAGATGTGGGCACACGTGCCTGGAGAGTACTGCAAGTCTCCACCAGATGCTTCCAAGCAACGGAACCGTGATTTCAGCATCCCGAACACACGCTCTATGAAGATTCTGGTTTGTGCGTGTGCCTCATTATGGCGTTCTTGCATGTGTGTGTGTGTGTGTGCATTTCTGATGGGAGTCATCATCCACGGCTCCAGTGCATAGCCAGCATCCCCCAGAGTGTGTGCAGAACAGTGCTTACACACATGTGATCCCGCGATTGCCTCTGCTCCACTAAGCGACAGTTGGTTACTCGATGTTGTGGAGACAGCAGTCATTGTTTGCCTCGTTTGGTGTATGGCCTCTCACAATCGGGTGTGTACCTACCGATGTACCTGGGAACCTATACACACAGCACCAACATATGCTGATAGGCGCATGTACTGTTCAGGTGTTGACATTCCGTGTTCCAATAGCAGTTGTGTGTACAATGTTTGAGGGCTGCCTATGTAGGATTCACACAGTGGGCCACCTGTACATTACAATTTACAGGTGGTCATGTGTGTGTGCCATCCATTTTACTGTGTGTGCAGGTGGAGAGGTGTGTCAGTCCGTAGGGGCCTACACTGTCAGAGTATGTGCTATACGTTCCCTCTTTGCCAAGGCATAGGCATATTGGACACACCTCCGTCTGCCTACTGGGGCTGGCAGAGTGTGTTCGTGGTCTGAATCCCTCTGTGCCTGTGATGGCCTTGGCAATTGCGGTGGGCTATGTGGGCCTTCACCATTTTCTCCCTGCTGCAGCTGTTTCCGCAGGATCATATTATGTAGCATGGCACATAATATGAAGATGTGGGCACGCATGCCTGGAGAGTACTGCAAGGCTCCACCAGATGCTTCCAAGCAACGGAACCGTGATTTCAGCATCCCAAACACACGCTCTATGATGATTCTGGTTTGTGCATGTGCCTCATTATTGCGTTCTTGCATGTGTGTGTGTGCATTTCTGATGGGAGTCATCATCCACAGCTCCAGTGCATAGCCAGCATCCTCCACAAGGTGGCCATGTGGGATGTCCCCCCTGACAAATACCTGATACAGCTGTGAGGCATGCCAGATATGGGAGTCATAGTAGCTTCCAGGGCTGCCAGCACACACATCCATGATAATGCCCTGGGCATTGCACACAACCTGGCAGTTGATGGAGTGGAATCCCTTGCGGTTTATAGGTTCATAGGTTCATAGGTTCATACTAGGCTATCTGCCCGAGGGCATTTACAAGCCTAGCCCATCGTTTTGTGGCTTACGCCACCCCTTTAGTATGGGGAACTATACCCATTATTTTGCTGTGCCTCTGTCGAGCAGTGACACTGAGGTAATCCCTGGGGTATATCTGCGATCTCCCATCCATTGGTCAAGATTTCTCTTGAACAAGGCCAGCGAGGTGCTCTGCCTCACATGTACCGGGATTTTGTTCCACAGCATAGGGAGTCTTTGGGTGATGAATCTATCCCTCCAGCACGTCCTATTAATAGCCGTGTCGAGGTTTAAGTCTCCGCCCTTGTGGCTCTGATGGATCTAGATTTTTGAGGTGAAGCATATTCATCAAATCTGGGTTTGACATGGCCTTGTATGTTAGGCAAAGGTCACCTCTGAGCAAGCGGTGGCGACTGAATAGAGCTGGAGTTCTTTCAGTCGGCAGCATAGGATAGATTTTGAGACCCTTTATCCTTTTGGTGAGGAACTTTGTGGCCTCTCCAGCTGCTGCAAGTGTCTGGTCAGATACATTCCGAATGGGGCATTGTACTCAATCATTGGTCTGATGAGTGATGAGTAAAGGGAGACTATAACCTCCCTTGATCTAGATGAGAATCCCTTCATGATAAGGTGGGCAATGTAGAAGGTCTTCCTAACTACTTTAGCTACATGGGTGTCGAATGACAGACTACTATCAACCTGGGTCCCCAGGTCCCTGATAACTTCTTCTGAGCTCAGTGGATTGCCACCTATTTGGTAGCTAGGGGTAACCTTGTTTTTCCCGAAGGGTATGACTATGCATTTTTTGGCATTTAACTTTAGGCCGTGGCTCTGGCACCAGTTATCCGTTTCTGTGAGACCCTTCTGAAGGATATCTGTGTCAGATGTGTTTTCTACTATGGCGCCCAGTTTGCAGTCATCTGCAAACTTTGTCAGCCATAACCCTCCTGTGTTTGCTTGTACTTCGGAAAAGTAGATGTAGCACCTACCATGCTCACCGGGTGGTGACTTGATATGTATGTGCATGCAGTCTATCACACCCAGTACCTCCGGGTAGTGTGCCACATGGTGGAAGTGATGCATATTGCTGGCCAACTCCTCCTGAGTTTGGGGGAAGTATATATGCTCATTGGCATGTGGTAACATGGCATCCAGGAACTGGTGTAGTACCCTGGATGCTGATGTCTGTGAGATCCCCATTATATCTCCAGTTGGCCTTTGAAAGGTACCTGTGGCTAGTATTTGCAAGCTTACACATACCTTCATGTTCACTGGGATGGGTTCCCCTCTGTTGTTTCTGGTTCTCAGGCGTGGCCGGCACAGCTCCACTATTTGCTGTAAGATGCCCCTGTCCACCCTGTAATGCTCTACTATCTCCAGATCATGTAGCCCCTGGTAGGTTACCCTTGGTCTGAACACTCTTCTCCTCCTCCGGGGCCTGCGGTGGTTGTCGGCATCATCCTCCACAACACTGCCATTCTCTAACACATGGTGATGAATCACAGCTATGGCAGCTCCCAACATGTACATTTTAAAAGTTCCCCATGTGTTTACACCTATGGTGCAGTGTTTGGGAATACACAGTTGTGTGTAGGGTGCTTTCACACTTTATACTATTGTGCTGTGAACACCGATGATGTCATAGGGTGTGTATGTATGATCGTAGCTACAGGGTATCTTATGTGTTTTACTACAGGAACTACTATTGTGGTGCCTTTGGTGTTGAATTACATTTGGCTGCCGTGGATTACCTCTTGCCCTTCCCTTTACATTTCTGCATGTTTCACCTACCATTTTCTGGCATACATCCTGCAGCCTGCTTTCATTTGTACTTTCCTAGACCTGGCTTATCTTGTGTAATGTGTTCTATTGCCGGTCTACTGTAGGTTTGCTTTGCTCTGCTATGACAGTTCTCCTATCTTTGCAATCCAATGCCCCCCTCCTTTCTTTGCAATCCAATGCCTCCCCTATCCTGATTTGCAGGTTTCTGCAAGCAGACTTGTCAGCTGCCGTCGATTGGCCACTGTGAGTTGATAGGTGTTAATTGCTCATTTGTACTGCAATTACCCTACTGCAGCATTTCCTTCTTTTCTTCCCCTGACCTTCCTGTTTGTGCTATTGTTCGTAGCGCGTGCATCCGCTTACCAAGTTTCGGGCATGTTTTCATCCCCGTACACATGCGCTTTCGAGCACCATATGTGCTCTCAGCTAAACGATTCTATACCTACCTCCCCACCCCTATCTTGCAGCTTTGCTTAGCAATGGCCAGGCCAGATTTGCATTGCTCCAATGTGCTTACAGCTATGGTGGCACACCCCTCTGCTGATGTCATGTATCACCTCTGAGCCACTCCTCGGTGTTATAGCGCTGTGTCCTATGGTACATCCTTCATCCGGCGGGATGTTTGCGATTCAGTATTACCTGCCTCATTTGCATGGCATTGACTACTAATTCATAGTTACCGCGCCGAACACTATCGCAGACACTTAGCAACCCTTGCACCTCGGTTGTGGTGTACCATGCATACCATTGCATATTATGGTTAAATCCTGATTTGTATTACATTGCGATTTTATGACATTTGTATATATTTTCTTTGTGTTCCAGTTTGCACACACATGCCATACGGTTGTACTGTGCATTACTGTGGACATGACATTAAATGTTGTTTTTTAGGTGCTGTGCATCTTTTCTTATGCCATTGGCTGTGTATTTAGCCATTGGCATATGTTAACTTTGTAATACATGAGTCTGGTCCACTTCCATAGCTCTGATGTTCTGTTTGGGAAAATGTAAACCGTGTTTTTTGGTTTACATTTCTGTGGGCTTACGCTACACCTGCACCACTTCATGAATCGCTATATGCCTTCATTTGCATGGTGTGACACTGTGCATGGGGTGATTAGCATACCTAAGCCAAGGGCTGCACAGTTCTGGCGTACGCCGGTAGTGCACGTGGAATTGGATCGTACCTGAATCGCTCGGTGGCCATATTTGGCATTATACCACCTACGCTACGCCTGCGCCTGGTGCAAGCTTCATGAATCCCGGGGACATACTAGTATCCTTACATTTTATTTTCCTTTTCTTAATTGCTTTAATAATATCTTTGCTCAATTCCCCCATTGGGTAATTGAATATAAGTCCTTCATTATTTTCTCATAGCAATTTCTTCTACCCTTTTCATATTATTAAGATAAATTTTCCATTGAATATTCTTGTTTTTATTTTGTTTCAGTTCCATGTTCAATCCATCTAACTTCTTGCTTTTACCTTTATTTAAATTGCACAGACATCAATACTTTATTCCTATGATCTTCACCAGCACACATTCCACCTTTTCATGACCTACCTTCAAAACTGAATGCAAATTTGGGAAGCCCCATACACAAGTGGACTGATTAATCCAAAATTTCTCTTCTCCACTGGCAAACAAATTGAACCTGTCTTATTATGATTTAATCTTGAACCCCAAAAACACCAAGCCCAATCTTAATAATTATTTGTTCTCTTTCCTCTGTAATCATGAATTTACTTGCCAAACATATATATTTAACAACAAAATCATCCACTTGTGCAGCAAAAAGAGAAGACATTAATACCTTTACAGTAGTTGTATTAATCACTTTCACCTATTAAAGGACTTTGTCAGAATAAATAACATAGACATTCAAGTAGTTTATATAAAACAATAGAGCCAATCAACCTCATCTCCCAATTTTTTTACAAAATTAACAATCAAAATACTAATAAAAGCTTAAAGCTTTAAAAAACTTACCACATTACAAAAACATTTAATACAAATAGTTTAGTTTAAATCTGGAAAATTATCTGCTTGCATTTTTAACTGCCATAAAGTTTCCTTTTTTAAAAAAGCTGTTTAGTGTAACATCCCTCTCTATAATCAAAGGGCAAATCTTCCAAAATGGAAAAATAAAATTTCTTAAATTAACCACAAGTTAATGTATGCTTTACCAACACATTGCTGCCATCCTTGACTTTTACAGCATACAAATGCTCTTGAAACTTTTTATTTCATAAAATCACTGAATTTATTAAAAAACACATTTTTAACAACAGCCCAAATGTCTTCCAAACCTTTGCATTATCATTCAAATATTCCAAAACCTGTGCCACTTGTTCTATTACAACTGCTGAAACCCCAAATCATGATTCAATATACTTCATATTAAATTTCATACATTAAATTTTCATATTTCCCTCAAAACTTTACTTTTTTTCTTCATTCAAATCTAATTCAACATTCAAATTAACTATACTTTTTTTCAGTCATTCTGTATTAATGTTTATCATAATAAGGTCACCTGCTTACATTACTCACATAGGTATATACATTGTCCCAATCTCTTGTATACTGTGCCACATAACCTAATATTCATTTTTCTCTGAGACAGCATTCATAAGCATAGCAAACAAAATGCTGCTCAAAGTGCAACACTACATTAGACCCGTTTCTAATTTTACACTTTCACATTGCCATCCTTTCACTAAAACCTTTACCTTTGGTGTTTTGTAAGCCATTTTAATTAACAATAAACATTTACCTTTTACTCCATGCTTCTCAAATATGTCCCACAGACAAGAAGGTTTGATTTTATCAGAAACCTTGCTTACATCTCCCACCATCAACTTCACATTAATCTCTTTATTCAAAATGTCTTCCTCAATTCAAAATAATAATGTTCTCATTTCTTTACCTTAAACTCCGTATGTTCCTAATTACACAAGTTACACTATTTTTTTCAAACTTATGCTTCACTGTTTGAATAAATATTTTGTAATCTAAATTAAGCAAAGTGATAGGCCTCCAGTTGCCAGAAATTTATTTCTCCCTTACTTTCGAATAAACCTAATTAATCCCTCGCATATTTCCTTAGTCAAAAAAATCTAACCATTAATTCAAAACTTTTAGAAAAAAATGTTTGCCATTCTTCCATTTGTAATGCATATCATATCCTATACCGAGTATTCCTGAGACTGATTCTACATTAACCCTTTTAAGTACTTCATGCATTTCTGTAATAACTCTACTGATTAATTGGAAACAAGTTATCACGTGACACTCTATATGTTCCACCCTTTCCATCTTATGCAAAAATTTACTTTATAGTCTCCTACTACTTTCATGATTTTTAACTGTGATGCCCTTAAAAATCCCTTGCCATTTTTCATACTTTTTGTATAGCCCACTCTTTTTCTTATCTGTTTTTTTAAATATGGTGAAATATCCTATTTATTTCCTCTTGACAAATATGGTGTTTCACTTTCCTCTGATTTTTGTTTACATAATTTATGCTTACTCCCTAAAAAAAGTCATTATATTGTTTCAAATCTATAATTTATTCCCTTAACTATTTTATTTGTTTCTTTCCTGCTATACAATTGTAATTCTAACAAAATATCCATATATTTAAAAAAAATAACCAATCCACAGTAGTGGTGCTGCGGTAGCATTGTCGCCTCACAGCAAGACGTTATCCCGTTCAATTCTCAGTTAGAGCGTCTTCTGTGTGGAGGCATACGTGAATGGACGTGCCTTCTTTGAAGGCTGTGCATCAGGGCTGGTAACTCAGCACGTAAAAATCCACTACCAAACATTAGCAGACCGGAGTTCTGCTGTGGCGACCCCTAACCGGGATAAGCCGAAAGACACAACAACAACAACCACCATTCTTTCCAGGTATCATAAAAATCCACCATAGTAATATGTTTCTCCCAGAAAAATAATGTAATTTCCTATTGTACCTCCCTTTTCTCCATAAATTCTCCCATAAAATGCTTTATTCCTTCACCTGCTGTGATTTCAATCCAGATAGCTAAGTAATACAAAAAGTGTCGTATCATTGCTTTTACCTTTTTATATTCTATGTAATAAAAACAAATATATATATATATATATATATATATATATATATATATATATATATATATATTTTTTTTTTTTGTTAAAAAACATTCTCTCTTATAAGTCTAGTATTTACTGTCCCATTCATTTAATTTTCTATATTCAATAACCTTTCTCATAATTTAAAATCCTGTCCTATTTTTCCTTCTATCACTTCTCAGATCCACATTCATAACTCCAGACACAATAATTTGCATATTAAAAACTACACTTTTTAATTCTTCAAAAAGAAGACTTTTTTCATTAAAGCAGTATAAGCATAACTCCCCATTATTTTGTACACCTCCACTCTCCACCTAATATTTCCAATTGTCAGTTTCCATTTTCTAGCTATACATGCATCAAGTCTTTATTGTATTTTTACATAATGTTACTACCCCTTCACTCTTCACCGATTTCAAATTCCAAATAAGCATTCTTTGCCATAACTTTTCATTTGAATTGTGCCTTTTTTGCGTATGAAATGAGTATCAGATAATACCAAAATGTCTGCATAGAGTTTACTACACCATTCTAATACTGAAAATTTTCTAACCTCATTTATATTCTTGTTTATATTTATCGAAGCAAGTTTAAATGAACCTTTCCCTTTTTTTTCTTGCCAGTGATTGGAATATTCTTAAATTTTCTTTTTCTGATTCTTTTTCTCCTGTTGTAAAATTACTTCCCATTCTGCAATTTCCTCTAACTTCTTCTGATACCTCATCTTTATCCTCTAAGGCAAATAAAATGTTGCTCAATTGGCAATCATCCTGTATATAGACATTTTTTTTTTCTATAACGTCTTTCCACATTCTCCTCTTCAACACTCATTCCTTCTGGAGGTTCAGCAATTTCAACATCTTTTTTAATTGTTTAATTTACATTTCATACAAAAATGACATTTCTTTTAATATTTTGTACATACAGGTTTAGAATTTTTGCCATGTGCCCTTTTCTCCACATGTATTACAACAAATTTTATTGCATTATTATATTTATATACATAGAATTACCATAGAAAAAAAAACAGTCTTAGACTGGCTAGCATACATTAGTGTGGCTCTAAAGCAATTGATAAAAATTTCACTCAGCAAATGTTTTATACCATTTTTAGCTTTTAAACTAACCTCCCTTTCCCTCCCTCCAGTCTGAAAATCTTTTAATAAACATGATAACATTTTCACCCATTCCATTTAAAGCAGTTTTAGATCTGTATCTTCTCTTCCATCAGTCCTAAACTTTAAAGGATTTTTTTGTTAACATATTTTTTGTCCACAAATTACATAGTTGTTCCTTGGAAAAAACATTTATTTATTTTTTTCACAGTTTCAAAAAAGTCATATCACAAAATGTCTCATCTCCTAAGTGAATGAAAGACTTAATATCCATAGCTGTAAATCCCAAAGTTACAATTAAAGTGTCCCAAATGCTGTACCTATTAAAACATAATCATCTTGCATCTGTATGCTTACCAATGGCTTATTATTTACTTATCTGTAATACTAGTTATCGTTTCCTTACTACTTTCCTCAATTTATTTTAAGTGCTTCAGTATAACATAACTGACCATAGTCTGCTTGAACATTCTGTCCACCTTCCACTTCATCAGAAATTCCCTTTGCATGTCTAAACAAGAAACAGCTGTCTCCTCACCCAGTTCTTCATGGTTAAATATAGCACCAGCATGTCAGCCTTCAATCTTCTATTATAATAGGTTCCTTCATTCCTCATTCACATTTTCTCAGTTCAGCTAAATGCTGGCCATTTGTAAAAGCCACATTTTAACTGCTCAAATCTTTTCTTTCTCCAAAACTCTTTTTTTCATTAGGCCATCCCCTGATGCAACATTAATGGCAGCGTTCTGACCCCATATTTCTCTTCTCTCACTCCTTGTTCCACCTCTGCAGTCCTCTGGGCCACCACAGCACTAGGAATGGGAACAACCATGTACATTTGAAAAGAGTAAGGGAAGTTTCCCAATGCCCTGGCCAAACTTCCGTGATTAGTATAAAATACCACCTCAGGTCTCCGCTGAAAAGAGGCCACTGACCAACTAGGACTAACACGGCCAACATAGGACAAATAAATAAATGTGGTATATAAAGGATATGTAAAGGTGGAAACCCACAGGAGTGTAGCAAGAAACTTCATTTTTGAAGGAAACAACTTTATATGGAGATTAAATTACAAAGACTGCAAAGTGCATGGAGTACAGGAACAATGGTGAAATATACCCTAAATGTATGTGAATGATTATAAATATAGTGACAAATTTACAAAGACAAGAGCTTAGTGTTGTTTCTATAGGGATACGCATCTTGGAAGGGCAAGAAGTATGAACGTTTGTAAAACTGTGGAAAGGCCTTAGGAAACGGTAAACAATCTAATATTTTGCAATGTACAACTTGTCTGTGAGTCACACATGGCAGCTATGGGGATTAACATATAGCTGAACTACTGGTGCAAAGCAGAGATTTATTTTTCACTGGTGAGGATGTTATCTACAGAATGGATGATAGCACAAAAGGTAAGATGGTCATCATCTGTAAATGATGGGGTCTATGTTATTAAGTTAAAGTTTCAAGTGCCTTTTATCAAATACTAAGACCATTCAAGAAGGATGTCTTGATAAAGGTTAAGCTCATCCCATCACCAATAAATGAATGGATAAATAAATAAATAATTCATTGCAACCTAGAGGCACCTCCAGATGTTTCACTGGATAAAACCTATTGATACATTTAGGCAACTGAAATATCCTATTCATGTCTACATTAATAAATCCAAAATTGTACTCCACAGAAGCTAGTGAAAGATTTCATTTTAAAGCATACATGATAGGCAACACAAATGCACTATTATTTGTCCTCTGTGTAATGCTGCGTAGACATATTAATTGATGTTCATATGCTATCTATTCATATTACCTTCATGTTCATATTTTTTCTAAATATCTTAACCAAGTGACACAGATAGAACAGAATTGCCTCTTATAAAAATGCCACAAAAAATCAAATTAAGACCTAGAATCTAATGCACATTATTAATATAAAGATTTGTTTGTGCTGAACAGTTTGCCATTTACATTCTTTAGGAACTCTTATAACTCCAGATATTTGAACATTTGTTTGAAACACAAAGACCAAACTTTGTTATGTCAAGAAACTCAAAAAAGATGCTGTAATTGGAAGTTAGAGTACAAACCTCTAGAGATTCATTGTTGTGGATGAGTTAATAAAGAAACTCAAGTGCAAAGAAGTTTAGTGAAAGTAAATGCACTCACACCATAAAGAAAGCAATAGTGAGATACAGAAAGAATAAATCCAACATTTCTACTTAAAAACAAAATTCAGAAACCACCTGAATCCTAAGTATGTGCAAACGATCCACAGACAGGGCTTATTATTTGGCCATTTGGTGCACATCAAAATAAAAAAAAAATGTGTGGCTATAGAATACAAATTAAGATAATAAAAATAAATACAGTATGTAAACATACAGTTCTGCTAAAAACATGTCAGCAGTTGTAGCAGTACAGCTTATGCTAACAGAGTTCAAAATGTTTTTATTTTTTTTCATGGATTGTAATGACAACCACCTAGCAGACTAGGAAGGTTACTGTTCAATAGATTAAGCAAATTAAAGCTTTATAAATTAATGCATATACTGCTAAGTTAAAATACGTGACTTCATATGGTAAGTGTGTGTGTGTGTGTGTGTGTGTGTGTGTGTGTGTGTGTGTGTGTGTGTGTGTGTGTGTGTGTATGTATATATATATATATATATATATATAAAATATATATATATATATATATATATATATATATATATATATATATATAAAGAACAGTTAGTCAGAATTAACAAAAAAGTAAACATCAGTTGAACTTTGTTTTCTGAAAACTGCATCCATCATGTAATATAGCATTCAGGGAATCTTGTATGTGATTGTAAACTATGCAGCTACTGGAGTTTACACTGCTTTGGACAGACTGTTGTTAACATTACACGAAGGGCAGATCTCTTCATAAGGGTAGGGCTCATGGCAGTGAAACCATGTCGTCAAGAAAGAAGATAGAAGGGCTAGCTACAGAAACTAGAAGTAGGAACTGGAGTTATGAAAGCTGCTTCACAAGACAAGAAAAGGAACTGCATTATGATATAAATAGTACTTCTAATGACAGTAGATCTCAGATACTGATGACTAGAGACTTAAATTTGTAGCCATTTTCCAGATCACGTGCATTGCTGCTACAATCAGGATTATAGCCGATAGCCATACTCAGAAGCCACACTCAGAACACGTATAGGCCATTTTTATCACGTATTATATTAATCCATAATGGATTGGAGACTGTTTCACACACTCCCAAAGGGGATCTAGCTGTGTAAGGATATCAGCTGTAGAAAACAGAAAGAAGTGAGCAGTTAACAGTGAGTCATCAAAGAGCTGAATTATAGGTGGTATAACTTTGAACTAATGGTATAAGGGCTCAGAAATACATTTGGTAGAAATTGCAGAACATGACTTGAAGGATCTGCAAATAATCTGCAATGAAGAAAACTGAGCAAAAATCCAATAAGTTGTCACGTGGAATGCGAAAGTGGCATCAGGGACTGATTTTAAAATGGTTTGATAACTGTTATATACATATTCACTAATTTGAGAACCAGTATTAATAATCTTAAAGCACAAATATGAACCTCTCGGTACACTAAAACATATGTTTGTATACTATATTTAATTAACTTGTCATTTAAGGAAACATATGAACTTATCTATAACTTTCTTAGCTATCAGTGAAATGTTAGAAATACATTTTTTTAACTTTTAATGTTGAATGACCAACACAAAGAAGAACATGAAGATGCATTGAATGCTTCATCTGGAAATCAAGAAATTACTTAGATATAGTAGATCTTGACCACAGAAATCAGCTGTTTTTTTCATCCTTCAGTATTAGTCCTTTAGATACTAACCTTGCAATTGGAGGGAGAGGCAACACCAAGGCCATCTTAACAACACATGTTGAACTGTATAGTTTTACTAGAATGCAAGAAATAGCAGAAATCATAATTCATTGCATGAACACTGAACTAATACAAATAATTGAGTGTCATATTAGGACAGGAGGAACACAGAAAGGCAAAACTGGAAACCAAGCAATAAGCATAACTGCCACTGTATAAAATATCAGCCAATTGTAAACTTGCAAAAAGAGTGGTGTACTGCTCAGATATATCACATCCTGCCTACAGCAGGGCAAGAAACTCACATTGCAGCTACTATGTTAACATAGACCTCACAGATTTTGAAATAATATTTGTCCTGTTCCACTTCAATAAACACACAACACCGAATGACATTTGACGACCTTTATTAAACTTCCATAAACATGATAACCAATAGTTATAAATTTCAACCAAAACATGACACAGGTGATAATATCCATGGAAGAAGATGTGAAATAACCATAAGGGCAGCGCAACTGCTCACCCTTGATAAGCAACGTCCCCCACTTGCTCAATTATCCTTGCACTAATGAAGCAGCGTTCACGGTCACCTTCAATTTATTGAATTACAACCACCACCCATATAAGCAGCTCAGCTTGCTTATTAACTTATCCTTGCACTAAAGAAGCAGCGTTCATGCTCACCTCCAATTTATTGAATTACACCACTATCCATATAAGCAGCTCAGCTTACTTATTAACTTATCTACCAGACCAACGGCTTACTTTCCTTCCAAACTTATTGAACTGCACATCCATCACCAGAGGGGGAACAGAATAGGGCAAACCTGCCCCTCTTCTCTGCCTTCCCCACTAAAATACACAAAAAAGACTTCTAATAAAAAGGGGTAGGGAGAGAGGGCAGCAAGTTTAGGCTAAAATGTGACTCCTACTCTCATTACACTTGACAAAACCCTCTAATCCCCTCCCTATTCTTACCTCATTTCCTTCTAAATCCCTCCCTCACATTTAACCCTATCCTACACTTATCCTGTTAATCCCTCCTATCCCATGTATCTAACACCACTGAAGATGTCCCAGGACAAAAGGGTCTGTTCCAAACCTCATTTGTCCTGTTCCACTTCAATAAACACACAACACTGAATGACATTTGACAACCTTTATTAAACTTCCATAAACATGATAACCAATAGTTATAAATTTCAACCAAAACATGACACAGGTGATAACATCCATGGAAGAAGACATAAAATAACCATAAAGGCAGTGCAACCACTCACCCTTGATAAGCAGTGTCCTCCACTTGCTCACTTATCCTTGCACTAACAAGGCAGCATTCATGCTCACCTTCAATTTATTGAATTACACCACCATCCATATAAGCAGCTCAGCTTGCTTATTAACTTGTCCACCAGAGCAACAGCTCACTTTCTTTCCAAACTTATTGAGTTGCACATCCATCACCAGAGGGGGAATAGAAGAGGGCAAACCTGCCCCTCTTCTCTGCCCACCAGCCTGACCAGGCTGTCCCCCCTCTTTTCACCAAAGCTTCCATCCTAAGAACAAACATCATTCATGTACCCATTTTCTAAACTTCAGCTAGATCATAAGTACCAGCCCTCATCTGCAAAGAAACACAGCATACTGTGCCTTTCTTAAGCCTCCCTCATAGACAGGACCCAAATCCTGAACTATCCCCTAAAACACCTGCGTACCTGCAATACCCGAAAAAAAAAAAAAAAAAACACTATCCCAAACCAGTGCAAAATCAACTGTGCTTCAATGAACCTGGATAAAGTAATATGTACCACACCCGATCAACAAATTTCATTACCTTCCGCCTCAGTTTACTGCAAGGATTGCTCCTTCTAACTGCCCTCTACAACCTCAGTGCATACCACTCTAATGACCAAAACATCTCCTGCAACTGATGTATTCAGCTTCGCAATGACTTCAAGGGCATTATAAAACCATGCAGAGTCAACTACATGCCATCATGCCACATTGCTTACAACCAGAAAACAGCTCAGCAGTCATCTTGGGATTCTAACAACTCAACAAAACAAGCCATACTATTTTGTTAATAAACCCAATTGCATACCATCATACCAATGAGATCTCTTATGCAGGTGCAGTATCAATCCAGACATTAAACCAACTAGCCTTTATTACATGGTTAAACAACTATCATCATGGCATTGTTCAAAGACCATCAGCCATGTAATTCCATATTAGCAACTGGAAACAAACCATAATCCCCCAACAACCCCAATGAACCTCGTGCACCAGCTAACAAACATCAAAAGTAAAATAAATACTCCATGCCCTTCAATCATCCTCCCTCACACAAGCCACTGGCACAACCCTCCAGCTTATAAACCTTATCATATACATAGCCAAAGTGATGAACAGGCCAAAAGACTGAAAGAAAACCCTTAGTCCCTCCCTGATGTTAACCCAATGCCCCCTGAAACCCGACAAGGGCAGTCACCAACTAACCTTAACAGCAGCGCTATCACAGATCACAAAACTTCTTGTCATCCCTCCAACTATCCAATACGAGAGTAGTACCTAAGAATGATCCTTGCACTTGCTGGCCCTCACCTTCTGTAATGACTAATCACAGCCATAACAAACGCCACAAATACACCCCCAAACCCCACACCTATGAACGTCTAATCAAAATGCAAATCCCTATAATCCACCCTACCCATATGCCACAAGAGCGTATCAAGGAACTAAGCCACAAGCAAAAAAAGTATGTCAACTGTTAACCCTATGAAAGTAGCCCACTCAAACTGGCCAAAATAAATATGTCCTACAGCTTTAAAAAATCACCACTGCCCCAACTGTAATGAGCCTTAATGACCACTGAAGAAAATTACCTGCTAACCTATAGCCTCTCCAGCACTCAAAACATCAACAAAACAAAAAAATTACTTTTAAAGTCCATTTCAATCAGGACATTGACTTTTACAATAATAAAATTCTTAATTCTACCATGTATTGTACATTATCCTGTATATCCTGTATCACAAATCAAACAAGGTCATAAAGCATTAATACTTATTCTAGAATAAACAAAAGGTTGGTTATGCTTCATCATAATGGACAGTCACAAGTATCTTCTTCTTCCGGATCACTGTGCTTGTCTTTACACTTATCCATTTCTGATTACTCACCCAATGACCCCACCACACAATCAACACCAAAGTATGATCATCTGTGAACTCAGTGCATCTCGCCACTGGAACTCGGCACACCATCATCTACAAAGAAAAAGACAAAATTAAACCTTCTAATAGGAATGAGAAAGCTCCACATTATACTCACCTATTCCAAACTACAGCCACAGCATTCCAAGACCCCATCTGCAAGAAAGAAAATGACATGTAAAACAACCAAAATACATAACTCATTTCAAGACATCTTCAAGGACAACCTATCCTGCCAACCCGGGAAGGATTGTACCACCGACATTCCGTCTAAGACAAAGCAGCCATAACTGAAGCAATGCTTCCTATGACCCTATCAAATAACCAAGATAAATTTAACTACCAGTGAAATATATTAAAAGTAAACTCCACATCTGAAAGGACCTGTCCCTATTCCCTATCCACAAACCAGGTAATTTTACAATTCCAAACCACCAAAGCTGTTGAACATACTACACCTAAAGAAATCCCAGTCCCTCAGTGCCACACTCTCCAGGGATCTAAACTTTGTCATCACCATGAAAAGAACATGCTGGAGGGCTAGGTTCCTGACCCAGAGACTCCCTATACACTAGAATAGACTGCCCATACATGTCAAGCAGAGCACCTCTTTGGTCCTCTTCAAAGGAACCTTGATTAAATGGGAGATAGGATATTCACCCCGGGGGTCACATCAGTCGATCTGCTAGACAGGGGTACAGGGAAGCAAATACTAAAGTGCTTCGCCCAACTGACAACGACCCCACCTAAAACCACATCTACAATGGAACATCACTTTCCACCAAACATACCAAGCACTACTTTTATGGCTTATAAATTGCCAACACAACAGGATTTGCTTTAACATACCCCCTCTGAAAGATTCAAAGTCTGAAACTCAAATGTACTTCACTGCCCAGGGCCTATCTCTCAGCCTTCCATTTCCAAAATGAGAAACTAGCATTAGAATTGTGGAACAAATAGGAAAAAATGAGTAACCCATACTAACAGCTTACTAACAACTCCAGCTAGGAAGGTTATAGGATGGTTAAAATTTGCTGATTTTACTTCTAACAAGGATCTCTTAATGAATTAATACAAGCTGCACCAATCCCAAAGGTTTCTCATTTGTACCATTGATCCTGCCTATTACATCGGCAACTTGTGTATCTGCCTCTGTACTACTGCAGCCTTCAAAGCAATCAACCCCACCTTGGGGAAACATTCCATCCCCACATACCGCCATTCCACCACTAATGACCACAAAACACAGCCTTCTAAACAGACAAGTGCAAATAAAACATTTTCTTCTGCTGAGTAATAACTATCTGTGAATGAACTTTGCAATCTGAAAAAAAAAACAGGGGGTGTGAAATACCAGTTTAGTAAGGCAAGTAGTGAGCTATGATTTTTTTTTAAACATCCCCCCTTTCTCCCTACTTAATCACCCCAAATCTCCCTCCCCTTTATATAACTCACAAGTCCTATAGTACATCCTCATACAACATGCACTCACTACTACCATGGCAGGAATAGACCCCATTCCTAAGTCAAAGTATGACTAAAGTTTATAATTTAGTATTGTTTCAGTCTTTGATGTTAGCCAAAAGTGCTCTTTGCAACATTCGCACTTACAAGTTTAGAAAGGTCAGCACCAAAATGAAGACACTGGTCCCGGATCCCTTGAAGAACTTTTATTCAACCATAAAACCAACGTGTTTTTAAGAGCTTTCATCAAATGAAGTTTGACTTCATCAGAACAATGAAGTAAAGAGAAAACAAGTTTCAAATAGCCCATAGACACACCCGATTGGATAAACATTCACCCAATCAAACACGACTCATTAATGAATAAATTACACCAGTCTGCAAAAAGTATGTAAAAATATATAAAGAAACCATACATTTAACTTATTCAAGCTAAACCAAATCACTCTGTTGTAAAAAAATGAATTTGATATCTTTCGTTTTCTTGAAATAAAAATAAAAATGCCTAAAATACGCACAAATTAATAAATTATTGCATAAAAATATACATGAATAAAGTTCATGAAATAAAACTTAACTAAAAATAATGTTAACTTTTTCATAAATGACATTTACAAATGCATTTTAATAATAAAAACTAATATTTAAATCCAAAATCACCAGGGAGTGCACATGGAAATTAAATTTTGGCTGCTTTTTCTTTCAAGGCTGGTGCAATAGAAATGCAATCATTAAGCCCTGGATATATGTTAGAAGCCAAATGTAGCTGCCACCTCATTTTTTTTTATTCAAAATATTTTTCCAGCCCCCCCCATCATTTGATATCTCTTCAATGATACCAAAACTATACCCTGTGTAATTTTCACACACCTTACTGTGCCTATAAAGTCCATTAGTCCAAAGTTTCCTTTATGGTTCTAATAGCATAAAGATGTTCATAAACCCTTAACTTAAAAGCCCTCTCTGTTTTGCCAACATAGAAGCTGGCACAGGTATTGCACTTAGCCAGGTAAACTATCCTTTTGGTGGCACAATTCCCTTTCCTGAAGAAAACGTCTGTTTCTGCATAGTTAGTTAATACAACTGAAGGTTCCTGTGCTGTATACTTACATTGACTACACCTTCCACATGCTGTGGTACCCTTGTTCCCATTATTCTTTATAGTTACTGGATTACCTTCAAGAATATTTTTAATATTTTTACCAACTTTGGTAGAAAAGGTAGGTTTATCACCCAACACTTTATAGACATCATGATTGGCTCTAAAAATATTCCAGTTCTTACATAGGATATTTTGAATACCTCTATAGTGAGGGCTGTATTGAATCACACAAGCTTGTGTGAAACTACAAGGATTACCCATTCCATGATTGAACTGTGTGGAGTGTGCAATTTCATCAACCTTTTTACCTAATAAAGATTTGTATTTTTCCCTCCACCCGTTATATATTTCCTGCAGAATATCTTGAACCAATAATCTCGGATAGCCTCGCTCTAAAAACATGTTTAATAGAGTATCCAGTCCACTCTTTAAATCTTCCTTGTGTGATGTCATCCTAGGTATTCTGATGGCCTGTCCTTTAATAATACCCTTTATAATATCCTTTTTCTGAAAAAGAGGATGATGGCTATTAAAATGAAGATAGGAATTACAAAAAGTATGTTTACGAAATACTTTGGACCTGAAACTATCAGAGTCCTTAATGATCAGGGCATCCAAATAACTGATCTCCAGGGGGTCACAATGATATGTAAACTTAGAAAAATGAGTACAGTTATTCAGGTGTTCCATAAAGTGTGGGATTGTATCAGGGTCACCCTTCCATACAATAAAAATATTGTCCAGGTATCTGTTGTATAATAAGATATCTGAGTAAAAATTACTCTTGAAGGCACGCTCGAGCTCCCATCCCAACATGACAAGGTTAGCATAAACAGGGACGCAGGCAGCACCTATAGCGACCCCTGAAATTTGTTGATAATGTTGCCCTTCGAAATAAATGTAGTTGTGTTTTAAAATGAGGGCCATCATTTCACAAATAAGTTTAACCTTGTTATCACTGAGGCTGGAACTGGAGTGTAAAATGTCCTCAAAATAATTTAAGCCCCCCCTGCTGGAATCTTACCCCCTTGAAACCTTATGCTTGCAAAAGCATGCTACTACATAGCTTCTGCCAATACAGTACTTATTTCATATCCCAAGTGCTCCTTGTAACAGAAAGGCAAAACATAGATGCAGTAGTATGCAGAAGTGTATGAAACATATTTGTAGTATTGACTATCCCAACCACACACCATCCAAGTACAGTTATGAAGTGAATGTACACTGTGAGAAAATACTGCTTTTCTCCAGACTTTCTTATGTGCTCATTTTTTTTTTTATGAAAAACATTATACTGCGCAGGCACAGTAGACATCTCCTCCCACGCAAAGTTCACAGCCCGTGAAAATGGCCATCATGGCTTCCTCTAGACCCCATACCACCACTGAGAGAACCAACAACCACTAACCTTTTAGTTTTTTTTTTTATTTTTCTTTCCCTCTCGTTCGTTTACCTTTGAGACTGAATGGCGCAGTAACATCCACAATGCAGCCACAGCAGCAATTGCGTATTCATACAATGAATATTTTAATCTGCAGTAGAGTGTGGATGTTATTTTCTTAAGAGGAGACTGCATATAACCACATTATAGAGGTGCCACCCTGTAAAATGTTACAAATCCTAGCTTAGGACACTACAACACACAATAGCACTCCTTGTTTTAAGAATATTCAAACGCTAGTTTTCCTGTGCTGAGAAACAAATATGCCCGAGAGAGAGGACAGTTGACATAGCTACTAACAGCCCATTCTGACCAAGCTCCCTCCTTTCACGCAGCCAGCCAATAACCACAAATATTGCTCCCATACTCAGAAGCTTCGAAAATAGCAGATTATGTTGGCATGCAGTTTTTTTTTTTTTTGAAAAGCCAATGATCGCGGGCGCATCACGGCCTATGAAAAGGCCCTGAAATGAGACTCACCTATGAAAAGCCCTGAAACTAGACTCGGTTGAAAGTAACCGAACCACAGAACCACCAGGGATAACGGGTTATACATTAGCATGAACTCTTTTAAAGGCAGGAAGTATGAAAAGCAGAACAGGTTATGCATGAGCATCAATTACCTAACTGCCCCAAGTGTGAAAATGTGGTACTAATATCATGAATTTCTAGATGCAGGAAGTCTGAAATGCCGAGAGACGGGAAACAGAGACGTCGGCCTTTATTTGCAACTGCATTCAGTAACTGTGAGTTTACCAGCAAATCGCCATTTTGCCACATTTTCTCTAAGCCCGGGAAACACGCACCCAATAAAATGACTACTAATGATCACAGCAGAACAACTATTAAACACCCACCCTTACAGTGTTCATCACCATCCACAGTAAACCATATTTATCCATGCAAAGCCAGCCAAAATGAGAGGACAGAGGCAAAAATAATGACAGTTTGAAAATATCTGCCCATAACTTAAGTAAAAGTCTTTATACCTGGACCTTCCAATCCATAGCATGCTGTACAATGTACTACTGACAGTGATGGACCCCAAATAAAAGCAAGCCAGAGGCCATTTTTGCCACAAAGCCAATAAAAGTGCAACAACACCCCCATAGGCTCCTGACTTAAACCGAATAAAGATTAGCAACCACCCACACCCTACCATTCCAGCATAACCAGCCATGCACACCTGACCTCCCCAGTCAGTGAACATGTCATGGGAAACTACCCAGTGGAGAGAAGTGGGGGGGAATATCTCCAGTACCACCATATTACCCAAGGTCTACCTGTCTTCAAAAATACCTACAGGTCATCTTGGACATAACCTTGCCTAAGCAAGTTCACGCCAAGATATGACTCTTACTCTCATTACACTTGACAAAACCCTCTAACCCCCTCCCTATTCTTACCTCATTTCCTTCTAACATCCCTCCCTCACATTTAACCCTATCCTACCCTTATCCTTTTAATCTCTCCTGTCCCATGTATCTAACACCACTGAAGATATCTCAGGACAAAAGGGTCTGTTCCATACCTCATTTGTATAGCACATGGATGGTACATTATGGTTTATTTTCTGGCAATGTCCAAAATGATGACCATCAACCTAGGTAATTTCAACTAACAAGTTTAATTGCAAAACAATTACTCAGAAACAAATATGATCTATACGCACTGTATAATAAACCTGTTTTAGCAAAAAAAAACTGTGCTGTATGTTGAACAACAGGAAGAGGCATTACTGACCACTGAACATTGCTATATGTAATCAAATTGAACATGTTGCAATCCAGTATTGTGTTCAGTGGGGATATGGTGCAAAGCAACTGTACATTCTCCAGCCTCACTGGAAGATGAGTCAACATGGCTGATAATGTGTGGTACTTAGTAACATGTCAATGCCCACAATGGTAATACAAGGAGATATAAGGAGAGACATTAAGATAGTAAGGCACTGAACACACTGTTTGCTGATGATGTGAGGGTGAGGGGTGTTGGTGGTCTAGAAACATGTTTTTGTTAAAAAGAGAACTTAAACTGCATGCTGTACACTTCTTTATACTCACCTGCATGGTGAGACAGAAGACAGTGGTGTTTCCCACTCTGTGTACGCACAGCTCTCTCCCAGCTTGGATAGCAGGATAGTAGGGAGTGGTGTTTTGCACTGGGTTTAATACAGTTCTTCATTTTTTTCTCATACTGAGTCTTATTCTGCAAATTCAATATCAATGAAACATAATTTCAACAGATATTTTTACTATGTGCTATTCCCAAAAGACCAAAGAGTAGTATGCTTCCCAATATACTTGAATGATAATTATTAGGAAAACATTTTCAAATCTGACAGAAGACAATGCTCAAGGCAAAGATGGCTAACTGAGAGCAACAACTGGTGAAAGCTCTGTGACTGAAAACATTTCTCTGACAGAAAATATAATCAAAAATTAAAAATTGGAGATACTTGTTAGCTACTTCTATTCACTGATATTCAGAGAAAAGATTTATAGCTTCAAGTGCTTCAAAAGGTTTTAATTTTCTGTCAGAATTTCAACTGTTTGGTTAAGAGAGAAAAGACATCAACAGGAACCACTCAAGAAATGGTACTCAGGATTCTAGTGTTAAAAATATGCAGTCACTAATATCAAGTATTCAGGATCTATTACTTAAAATAGACACACTGGATACCAAACTAGAACATTTCAAAGTAGGAGACCAGAAGGAGGATGTGATGTTTAGAAAATTATTTGAAAGAACTAAGTACTCGAACCAGCAGTATGGAAATGACGTTAAATGATCATGAAGGCAGAATAACTGAAGGTGAATGTCAGACCAAATTTCTTTTAAAACAAAATAACTGGCTCATAGAAAAACTTGATGATTTAGAAAATAGACTAGGATGAAATAACATTAGAATTTATGGTATACATGAAAAGTATGGGGGAGACTGAGTCTACCTGAAACTTTATCTATTGAAATTGAAAGGGCACATAGATCCTTGAGGGCACCTTTGAAAAAGGAAAACTCACCACCATGTTCAATTATAGTTATGTTCATGTCCAGCTTAGATAAAGATCAAATATTAAAAACAAAATGGCCCAACCTACCTATTAAAATAGTTGAACATGTAGTCAGATTTAACAATGATTATTCCAGTAAGTAATGAGCAAAAAAAGCATCCTTACCTCTGCTCAAGAAACTTAAAAAGAACAATACTAAAGCCACTTTGGTGTTTCCAGCAAGGATTAAATTATGTCTTTCTGAAGAAATCAAAATATTTAATGTGCCAGAGGAGGCATCCACTTTTGCTAACATCAATAAAATTCTTAATAATACTGAAGAAATGGAATGGAAAAGTATATCCCTGAAGAGACAGAGTGAGTTGAATTCCTAGAAAACTGTTTCTGAAATTAAAAATCCTAAAAGCAAGTGACTTTTGTTCTCTGATTACAAGACTTATTTTTTAAAACAATAGGTTTGCCCTTTAAGTAAAAAGTTCATACTGGGCTTTAAACTTCAAAACATATGTAAGTACGTATTTATATTTTAAGCTAAAACATTTTATGATGAGGAATACGAATGGTTAGTTTTACTGTTTTACTATAGTTACAGTGAAAAATGTAATATATTTTAAAGTGTATTTCTAAATGTGAGCCAAATATGTCAAATGTCATTAAATTATAAGCAGTAGAATTTATAACTCTAAGACTATATAAGTTAAGAATTTTATTTTATTTTTTGTTCAACTTTGGTTAGTTTGTTCATTGCTGGGTTAACTAAATGTCATATCTAAGTAATATGCTAATTAGAAGTGCTAAAGCGCTGCTGATTTTGTTTTCTTTGTTCCTGTGTAACACATTCTGTTCACAGTTCATTTATGAAACAACTGACACTTACAGAAAGCTTGAAAACAAAACAATTTTCTATTTCTGCTAGAATGCTGGAATCTTCCCTCCTTGAGCTGTCCTAAAGAAAATCCGCATCAAAATTCATCGCTGCTACCTGTGAAAAGAAGAAAATAGCTTTATTTTTCTTTTATTTTTTCAAGTGTATATGTGAGAAATCTACTCAAAATAACACATTTTTCTTTTCTTAGAAATGAAGAATTGGTATGACAAAAATTATAGCAATGTTTTATACAGATATTTTACTGACATATAATTTGTTTACATTTTGCATGTCAATAGCTTATGCTGCAATGCTATTAACTTTAACTATACAGTTTAACTATACATATTAATTGAAAGAAGTAAAGGCAGATCTTTGTTACTGATTAGACTAGCTTAAAAGAACTAAGAGGAATGAGAAACTCACAGAGGAAATTAGCAGCTGCTGTGTGTTGTGAGTTATCATTTTCACATGCTGTAGTCAAATTCTGACGTCAGTACATAAAGCTTAGATCAGAGTAGCAGTTCACAATGCCTAAAAAAACACATTCTCAAACTAAACAAGGAGGAATTATTTTATAAATAGTCAAGATTTATTGTAACACTAGAATTAATAAGATGAGTAGACACATTATTAATAATATGCAAATGCACAAGGAATGATATATTTAATATGTAAGATTAATAAAAGAGCAGTATCAGTAATTTAAGAAATACGTACATATACAATAATCTTTAGTAGATAAATGATGATTAAATAGCTCTTTGATGCCAGATTTCAGAAATACAATATACATATATATATATATATATATATATATATATATATAGAGAGAGAGAGAGAGAAAGGTAGAATAATTGTAGGAAAATAAAGACTCTGCATATATGAAATTAATTTTTAAAACAATTAAGAAATATGTTCTTAAAACTCAATTAATATCAAAATGAAAATTGTTGTGCTTTCCCATTGCACACACCTCTAGAGTTAAGGAAAATCAGAAAAACATTAAAATTAATTTACTAAAAAGGAATGGATTAGTATTATGGTTACCAAAATATTTAAGTAAGAATATAAATTGGATGAACCTGCTTAACAGTTAATCTTCTTCTTCTTTCGCCTTTTCCTGGTTAGGGGTCGCCACAGCGGATCACCTGTCCTCTCATGATTGGCAGTAGAGTTTTTCGGTGTTGAGTTACCAGCCCAGCACCCAACCTTCCACAGAAGACACACACATGCACACACTCACGCCTAGGGCCAATTTAGAGTGTTCAATCCACCTACAGCATGTCTTTGGAATGTGGGAGAAAACTGGAGCACCTGGAGGAAATCCACACGACCACAGGGAGAACATGCAGACTCTGCACAGAAGGCTCCTCAGCTGAGGATCGAACCATAGAACCTCTTGCTGTGAGGTGACAATGCTAACTGCTGCACCACCGTGGCCACCCTAACCTGCTTACTAGTTAATATTATCCATAATTAAGAAATAATTAAGTGAATTTGTGGATAATATGAGTGAAGAGGATCAGAACACTATTCACTATTCAACCATTATATGAACATATGAATGCTATTATCAAAGGTAGCATGACCTACAAATTAAGCTTGTCCAAATTATATAAATTAATTAAATAATAATATTAATTTTAATGCAAAATTATTTAACTTTTTAGATAGTAGAGGATTAAGTGACTCAATAGATGGTAAGAATAAGACTTTGCTATTTAAATCAATTAGCCAAAATTCTTCAAGTTTAAACTGGAAAGTCTTTATGTGGCAATATATATGTAAATGTTTGTTACTCCCTATAATTTATTTATTTAACATTTGTTTACCAGGAAAGTCTGACTTGGAACAAAGCCAATTTTCAGCAGAGGCCCGGGGAGAAAAAGTTTAGACGCATGTCTTTGTAATGTGGGAGGAAACTGCAGCACTTGGAGGGAACCCACATGAAAGCAGAGAAGACATACAGACTCTGCACAAAAGGCACCATAGCTGAGAAGTGAACTGGAGAGCCTATTGCTGTAATACAACAATGCAACCACTGCACCACTGCATCTATATGATCTATATATTTAGTAAAATGAATTCCTCCTCAGTTTGCCGGATATGTAGTAAAGATGTAAAATCTGGCTACACATGTTTGTGGATTGTGAATAATTAAATGTATACTGGAAACGGATAAGTATACTTTTTAAGGTGTTAATGTCTGATATTTTTTCTTTAGTTAGATCAGTAATACTAATGAATGTTCCAATTCTTGTATCGGTAAAAGCCAAAGTACAAAAAATGTTTTGGGCTCGCTTGGCATATGTTAAAAAAATTATTACAAAAATTGAAAAGCAACTTAATTTCTTGTGTTCAGATATTTTTTAAATGTAACAGTAATACTATAAAAAACTAAAAAAAAAATAGTGATCAGAATAAAATCTATAAATCATGCCAAGACTTTAGTGGTTGGGATAACCTTGAAATGTTGCTACTGAAATACCAAGTCACTTAATGTGTTAATTGTATAAGATTACCTTGATGATTCAGTGTATTCCTATCATTGTATAACAATATGTCAGGCTGAATTTCTTACTTTCTGTGTATATATTGTAAATATGTTAAATTAATAAAAGTTTTCTTAAAAAAAAAAAGAAGACAATGTTCACTCTAATATTCCAATGCTGGAATTCCATAATATACATTCTAAACAAAACACAGTTGATTACTAAAAGATTGTATAATTACATATTATGCTGTTTACATTTTGGACAAAATATAGCCTCATTTAGAAATCTAAATATCCAAATAAAGGCAAACAAAATGAAAAAAAAAAGTATAAAACTAAACTCAAATAAACTACTATAAAATGGTGTAAAATGGCTTGAAATAACTCAAAAAATCACTTTATTAAAAGGCAAAAATAATAAAAAAAATCTGGTAAGTGCTTTTATTCGAACTGAAATTCATCAGAAAACTTGCAGAAAAACTCTAACAAGAAATAAATAGCTAAAATCATAAATCACATGACCCTTCAATTCTGTACTTTAACCTCTTCTTTTTCAGAACAACTTTGAAATGTTCTCTATCATTAATACCTGGATATACACAGGCATTTAGCCTAACTTGCCAACATTACTCCTTCCAATCAAGATCATCATCAGCATCCCTCCTGCAATCATAATTGTAAACCTGATCAATAACAGAAAATTTATAGACTCCCTTCTTTAGAATGACATAAAATAATATGCCTAGCCAATGCATAGGTTGCATCCTGTCTGCCTACTGCCCTTAAATATTCATAAATCCTTCAATAAAAACATCTAGTAGTTCTTCCAACATAAAAGGCAGGACATGGAAGAGTCATGTGATTTATGATTTGCTATTTGTCTCTGGTTAGATTGTTTCTGCAACTTGGTCTGATGAAGTGCAGTTAGAACGAAAATGCTTACCAGTTGGCATTTTATTATTTTTGCCTTTTAATAAAGTGATTTTTTGAGTTACTTCAGCCATTTTTACACCATTTTATGGTGAGAAATCTAAATATTTTAAACAATAAACATAGTTTCCACATAATGTCAGTGCTATTTTGAACTTGTTATATGAAACTACACTTGCAAACCACTGAAACTGTATATAGTTGTCCCTCCACCCCGCATGCAAATAAAAATCAGAATACTCCTCTGGCTTGTAGTTAAAACTACTATCATAATTTTAGTCTTCATTCAAAAATAATTTAAATGCAACTTTATTTGTGTCATGTATATACCACGACATAACAAAATCATGTGCATGAAGTCTACGTATTGCTTCTAAAATGCAACAATGAGACAAGATGAAACATTAGTGGAACACTTCCTGACTCACACTATCTAATGTGAAAAGGAGCAGCTAATAAGTAAGAATATCACTAAATATAAGTATTCTAGTTGGTTGCTTTTTTTCATGAATGCCTGTGTGAGCTGTACTGAGTCCATTCTTATATGACTAGATAAATTCATTTATCAACAATATGCACATAACCATGAATTGTAAGGAGATGTAATCTTTAAAGCACAACAAACTTCATATTTGTTAGAACAAGAAAATAATGCCTCATTGTTATGTTATCAGTTCTTACACACATTGTGGTCATCTTTGATCTGGAAATAACTTAGCATATCTAAAAAATCCTATCATACCTTGGTTTGTGATTTATTTTGGAGTTGACTGGTAAGAGAAGTTTTATTTGAAATGATATTTTATTTATTAATGTTTTTCACTATTTGTAGGTAGGAAGAGCTAGCTTGTTAACAAGATTTACTTTGATTCATATTTTGTTGGTTTAACTTTAATTTCACTGTTGGTTGTTAGAAAGGGATAGGTTTTAGACAGGCAAGCTCTAGCCACCCCAAGGGGCTTAGACAGCTATAAATTCATACAGACTGCAGAGAGGAAAATCCTGAGCATATCTAAACAATCCTACCCTGGTTTGTAATTTATTGATCTTCACTGTTAAAAAGAAGTGTGACTATGAGCTATAGTGAGTAAACGAATAACAACTTTGTCTTGCTTGCAGAACTTGTATGGTCAGAACAATTTTACTGTACTTCAGTATTTAGTTGTATATTGCTTGTGTGATTTTTTTTTTTGTCATAGAAGTCGATTTAAGTTGTGTTTGAAATCTGTGGTTACTGATTTTGATTATTCTTTTCTTTTACAATATTTTATTCATTTTAAATTGAATATAGATTCCTTAAATAAGTATGCAATTAACGATTTGATAATGCACAAGTATCTTGAACAGTGTAATAAATGCTATGCATATTTAAAGGCAACAGCTGATAACACTGGTGATCTGTGTTTCTCATTTCAAAGGTTGGATGATTTGCTTACCATTGTTACAAGTAAATCTAGACTTAATGATGATGATTGCACTTATGCAATTGGTGTGGCTTAGAGAACTGTTGTTTCATATATTAATGACTGGACTGGTAAAATAAATAGTCAAAAAACAAATAGAACATATTTATGAAATGATGTGTCTATTGTCTGCAAAGATCATTCAACCCCTGTGAAACAAGATGATGTCCCTGACAACTTTGGAATTCTGGATGCAAGTATTCACCAATCTGAGGATCCAGTTTGTTTAGAAGGAAACAAAAAAGAAAGAAAGAAGAAAAAAAAGGAAGAAGTTCACAACAAATAACAAGGAAGAAAAAGAAACTGATTAATGACTGTACAAGAAAGAGAATACATACTAAAAAGGACACTGCTTCATTATATAACATACAGGGTACAGAGAATGATAATATTTTTTCTATCTGAAAACCTTCAGTCTACAGAAAAAGGCATCATTTTTCCAAAAGAGAAGGTAGAAAAAAGATGCAAAGGGCAGGTGAAAAGGAAGAAATCAAAATTGAGCGTGAAGAACCTGAAGAACATTACTAGATGAAAAAAGAAGAGAAATACAGATGCTGACTATATGGCTCAAGCTTGTTTTAAATAGCAGCTGTATGAGAATTAATACCCAATGAAAACAGTGGGATTAATAAGATGGTGATGAAGATCTATCCTTTGTAACAACTGATAGAGCAGATATTACTGTATTTATTAGAAGCTGAAGATTCTTCAGAGCTGGCGAGCAAAGATATTCTTGTAAATGGAAATTTAGTTATTAGAGGAACTGATAATTATATTTGCAAAGAAGATAATAAACATTGAATAGTGTTCTGTTTGCCAGTACAAAAATAGAAGATGTGAGACAAGCCTTGGAATGCCTTAATGTAAAGATGCACAAATCTGTTTTTATTCATGTTGCTACAAATGATGTTATCCACAAGGATTTTCTGACTGTTAGTAAGGAACTGACAGCACTTTTGCATAGTATAGATTGTACTGGTATTAGGACATATTTTTCACAAAACAGCTATAGAAAGATAGCCAGGTTACTGTGAATGAAAATATTTTTTGGGTAAATACCTACATGGAAAAAATCTCCTGTTTTAAAAAATGGAAATGTGTAGAGCATCTAAGCATAGTTTTAGGCACACATGTATTCAGACAGGATTATGTGCATTTGTCAAGATCAGTGAAGAGAATTTTTGCAGCAGATATTTTGCAATATTTGACAAACACTAGGCAGGATTTTTGCCAGGTCAAAAATTTAAAGTTCACAGAAAGCAACATTTGACGCAACTATGATGGTTGTTAATGCTAGGAGCATTAATATTTTTTTTTATTTGAAAATTGGCTACATTCCTACAAGATTGATGTTGTTATTGCTTGTGAAACATGGATAAAGAACAATGAATGGAAACAGGTTCTGTCAGGGTATAAATGTTTTTACTGTAAGAGACATTCTAACAAAAAATCAATTGGAGGTGTTATGACTGGGATTAAAGATAGTTATGAGACCTGTGATTATTACATGTTCACTGATGACACCAATACTATAGACTGCATAACTGTGACAATAAAGACAACCCTGGGACATATAACAATTGCTGGAGTGTATAGACCACCAAAGTCAAGTGCAGATGACCTAGAGGAATTCATACATTTCTCGCATGAAACACAGGAGGGAAGAATAATATTAGCTGGGGACTTAAATTTACCAGAAACAGACTGGAATAATATTGTTCAACAATGTTAGTAATGAAACTATTCATAACGTATATTCAGGAACAACAACAATTGCTTCAGATTGTAAAAAAACCTACCACAGGACCGAACATACTAGACATTATTTGTATTCCTAAAGAAATTAGTGTTACTTCAAGTTAAGTTTCATCACTGTTAATGTGCAGTGATCATGGTGTTATAAATGTTAATTTGTTTCTAGATAATTCTGCCAAACTGAAATCTAAACCAGTACACAGAAGGTTAATTACAGAGTATATCGAAGCAAAGCATTCACTATGTAAAGCTAACTAGAATGAGGTGTTCAGTGGAATAACTGCAGATGGAATGTGGAAAGATTTGAAAGAGAAATTGTTTAAGTACAAAAAATCAAAAAAAGTTTAACATCAGAGTCTAGGCATACACCAGGGGGATATATTTCCATAAGAAAAAGATATCTGATTAATGTGAAAGACAAAAAACTATAAGAAATGGAAGAGAGGTCAAACTACAGCTTTGAAAACTCAAATAAACAAGCTGGACAAACAGATAAAGCATAGTGTGACTCAAGGTCAAGGAAAAATTGAAGAAATGTTATTTAAAGATATTAAGCATAATATGAAACCTTTTTATAGATACATAAGATGTAGAAGGAGTAAAGACATACAATTTGATAAACTGTGTGCAGATTCTAAAATGTATTCTCAGACACAGCAGATTATAGATATATTTACAAAATCTTATGCAAAACAGTTTGGCTTCACAAAAGGGCTGATATGTTGTCCTGCTGATATCCAGGTAGCCCCATATACTGGAATCAAATTAGATTGTATTGAGAAATAACTGCACAAATTGGATCCAAACAAAGCACAAAAGATAGAATTAGTAACAATGACCAGAGAACACTTCAGCAAGAACTTATGCTACTATTATATGTATTATTCACTAGATCAAATAAATATGGGGAGATTCTCAAGATTGGAGACATGCATTTATTAAACCTGTCTTTAAGGGAAAGGAAAGTAGGACAAACCCAGAGTCATATGGACCTTAAATCTACTTTCTTGTTGTGGAAAAATAATGGAAAAGGTAATATTGGATATGTTATTATCAGAACTGGATAGGCTGGGAGTTGAAACCATATATCAGCATGCAAACATTGAAAATAGATCTATTACCAACTGTAACATGATGTTATATAACAATATAATAACAGCTATGAAGGAAAAATTGTGCTGTGATGTAATTTATATAGATTTCACTTCAGCATTTGACAGGGTCAAATACAAAACACTGATCAATAAATTGGAACATCTAGGTATTGATGTGCTCTTGATAAGATGGATAGCTGCATGGCTTACAAATAGGACATGGCAAGTGTCATACAGCAACTGGACAGGTGAAATCCTTGGTTACAGTCAGGGTGTCCCACAAGGCTCTGTCCTAGACCCTTACTTGTTTAGGTTGTATCTTTCAGATGTAATTTTTTTATCTGAGGTGCTCTACAGTCTATATGCAAATGACCAGAAACTGGGTAAACTGATTACAAGTGTTACAGATAAGGTATGTCTGCAAAATAACTTGTCTGAATTAACAATTTGGGCACAGGAGAATAATATGCTAATAAATACATCAAAAACAAAGCATATGAGATTTGGGAGACATAAATTGAAAGGTGAATATTTAATACAGCACACAGTGATTGAAACTGTAAACTCATTTAAGGACCTGGGTACATGGGCAGATTCAGCTGAGTTTTTCTAATCTTATGAACCAATTGGTTAATGACAGTTATAGAACTGTAGGTTGCATAAAAAGATTTATAAAGTCTAGGAAATTAAAAATGATGAAGTCATTGTTAGTTACATTAGACCCACACTTGAGTATGGAATAACAATATGGAAACCCTATAAGAAAACAAGCATGAGCAAACTGGAAAGAGTACGCCAGAAATATACCACGAGCATCTGTGAATGAGAAAATTTAAGTTATTATGAAAGACTAAAATATCTGAATTTGTACATAATCTTTTATAGATATCTAAGAGGAGATCTTATTCAGGTATATAGGGCATTTAATGACAACTACCTCTGGGAATGTTTGGAGTTATCAGAAAGTGCTAGAGAATCTTCAGACAACCTATGTAAAAAATTCTATAGGAATGAGAAGTGCGCAAATTTGTTCTCTGACAGAATAGCTGATGCATGGAATAGACTACCAAATTACATTAAAGCAAGTACTAGTTTAGATATTTTTAAGAACAGCTTGGACACTTATTATGTGAGTGAGTGTTTTGGTAGCTTGGCAAGCGAGAAGAGCATTAATGCCCATGCTTGAAATATTTGCATGTATGTATGTATGTTACTTAAAGAGTTTGTCATGCATGCATGATTAACAGAATGTTCAGGCTTCTTATCCAGAAGCTGACAGTTTTAAACAGGTTCTTCTTGGATCAAAGTATATTGTTTATTAACATGACTTGTAAGTTAAATAAATGGATTTTACTGTTCTTAGAAAAATCAGTCAGATTTGTTGGATACTGTACATCTCATTTGTTAACTTGTACTGTCTATTACTACTCTGGTAATGGAATACCAGAGATAGACTACATTTTGTCAGTCAACCATTGGATCCTTAGTCATTTTCTTATATAAATGCAAACTGGATTATTTTGTGGGATATACATGCTATGTTCCATTTCATTACATAGAACCAGGTTGTTCTTCTAAGTGGTTACTAAAATAGAAACACTACTGAATAAGTATGTAATATAAGCAACAGCATTAACAAATTGTGTAACCATATATCAGGCTAATGTAACCATGCCTTTTAGGTCTCTCAGTGTAAAAAACCCAGACAAAGCCAAACATAATGCAGAGAAAAAGGCCCCAAAACATGGACAGCTTTTATATATTGCTCTTATAAAGTTAGAAAGTCTCCAGAATAACAGTTGTTGCATTAATATATATTTTCTGAAGGATATTAAGTCTCATGCTGAAATGTCTGCATTATTTATTGACTTCATTCCACAATGATTTGAGGAGCTAATCTGAACCTTTTAGTCAAATGCAATATATTTCCAGTGCACAGTTGTGATTCTTGGTGTTAAAATTGCATACCATTAGTTTCAGTGTGAGCTCTGAATCAACATGTGCATAAATAATGAAATGCAGATGTTGATGTAGTAGCGTGGATCTAATCAATTATAATATGAACAGATTTCAGGCTGACTTTGATACAATCATAAATATACTCCCAAATTTTCATGAGCTATACATTTTATTGAGTCATTTTGTTGATGTGAAATTTGAATATTTTAATTCATAGTACTTTATGATCTTGTCATTAATCCATCTATTGTTAAGCTATTTAAGAAAACTATGCTTATTTTCACATGCTGATCAGTCTTATCTCATTTGCATGTATTGTCTGCTTGATAAATAATTGTTATATTTTGCATTCATATCTAAGCGATTTAAATAGTTGAAATTCACAAGGGGCATACTACAAGGTAAAACAAAAAAATGCTTATCAATATGCTTTACTTTATTCAGTCAATTATAAATAAACCAATGCCAGATAGAAAATTAACAGCAACAGGTCAGTGAAACTGCCAGAACATATAAATTCATTCTAGGCATCATAATCATGACACATTTAATGGGAATATCATGACCTTGATGTATTTATTTTTATCAACAACATGTGTTGCACAGTGGAAGTAAAATCCATGCCAAACATTTACTAAAAAAGGATGCATGACAGTAAGAATAACTCAGAGTGCTGTAAAGAGAAAAAAAGCAAAAAACAGTATCAGTACTTATCTACCATGGTTGGGTAATAATACAATTACACATTAGTCTCAAAAACCTGGAATGTTAACTCTTTCATAATAATGTGTGTATATTTGAAATTCTGAAGAATACGATGGTGTAAGATTGGATCTTTCTGTGAAGAAATTCCAAATTGAAATATGCCCTCTTTCTATTACAGAAAAATAAGTTGAGAAGAAAGCTTTCATGCATGCCATCTAAGCTATATTATGAGACAGCCACCAATGCCATACGTTGAATGGTTTAGTTTCTTGAAAAAAATTGATGAATGCTAAAAAACTCTGAAAAATATTATCTGCTCTGGACCATAGAGTAGAGTATATATTCATTTATTCATCGATTCAATATTTCATTTTGCTATACTTGCTTATTTAGGTCATTATCACAGTGGAGTTAGAATTTAACCCAGAACTGAGTGGAACACAAGGCAGGAAAACTAATCCTGGATAAGACACCGGCCTGTCACAGGACACTGACACACACGGTTGTAAATGCATTTTCTAACTCCACATGTACACATGCAAACAATTGGAAGGATTATCAAACATGGCATTTTTTTGGTCATGTAGTACCCAAACAGAACATATGCAGGCACAGACAGGACATGTATAATTCACAGTGAAGGCACCAGAACTGGGAGCCAAACTTTAGTATTAAATGCTGTAACGTGGCAAAGCAGTACACCACTGCACCATTCAGTGAAGATACATTCATTTAAAACATTTCTAGTTTCACATTTTCTCCAAATTTAATGGACTACAGAGATTATCTTACACAATTATTAATTTTGTACATTACATTTTCTTATGATATAATAAATGTATACCATCCCTTGATTCCAGTACTAAACATAGTACAGATTAATAAAAGCATATACTCCCAGATACTGCTTGTATAGTCATTAATATACAACATGATCAAATTTGGCTGACATCCGTCTTTGCTATTTATTTTTGGATTTTATTTTATTTTATGTGAAGAAGATTATATTACCAGATCCTTAGAATTCAATCCATGGAAAGAGGGATGGACTGAAGGAAACTAGACTGGTGGTGATCCTGTAAGTTACTAGGACATTTAAGGGTTAAGTCATTCGCTAAGTAATGAGTGCATTGGTTTAATATATCAATCAGATGCAACCTGTATGTGCATCTTGAATTTAAGATCACAAGATGTAGTAGTATCCGCTGCATGCCCAGAAACTGTAGTTTTTGTTAATTGTAATTGTATGGGAGATCTGACCCCACCTTTATTCCCCACCCCACCATTAAAGCTATCAAAGGGTAGGGGTTAATATCAATAAAATATTAACAAATATTACAGAATCAAGTTTCAAATTTGACCTTTAATAAACTTAATGCTTAGTTAAGTAGAGTAAAGTGTCAGTTAGATTACTGCCAGCCTGGTACAAGATTGTTCAGAAAGCCAGGTCTGGTTACCCAATAACACATCAGTGAGTTTCCTTAAAAAGCCAGCAGGTGGTGTTATTACATTAACACTGAATGGATTAACAAATTCTACTAAGACAATATGGCTCTTGCATGGACTTGACAACTTTAATAAATCAAAAGTAAAAAAACACATAAAATACTATAAGAAAAATCCAGACTAAGCACTTTTGTCCTGCTAAAATCAGACTTCATCAGAGTCTGATGTCACAATCAATAATACATTTAAATACCCCATTTGAAAACAATTGAAACCAGTTACTTGGCTAATGAATTGACTAACTGCAGCATGCTCTTAATTTAAACACTAATCCAAGTGATAAGAATATAAAAATTCATGAAAACCAATACAACAATTGTGAAAATACACAAATAAAATGAATAAGTTCAACTAATGTAAAAATACACAAATAAGATGAGTAAAATCTCTACCTAAGTCACTACATCATTAAAATCATTTTGCTTTTAATTTTAAAACACTAGAAATAAAAATGTAGTCATTCAAACCAGGTTTCTCCTCTGGATGTAGTCTAATTTTCTTTGTATTCAAGTATACAATCCACATCCCACGATTTTTGTTCACTGCTACTTTCTCAATAATAAAAATATATATTTTTTATATCTGATACATTCAGTGGTATGTCTGTATAAATAATTTGATACTCTTTTTCAGTTTAAATCATACAGATGCTCATAAATCCGGTCCATTAAACTTCTCCTTGTCTTCCGTACATAGAAAGAGGGGCACGTAAACATGTTGCAGCATAAACAATGTTCCTCATGTTGTAATTGTAAATACCTGGACAGTATGGTAATTATCCCATTCTGTATGCCTATACCTTGAAAGTTATTATTTAAGAAGCCATCCATTAGAAATTAAGAATACATTTGTCTATAAGACTGTGATAAGTTTAGAGGATCTTTATCAGAAAGTGATTTGAGAACTATCCTCAAATATTTCAGTGTGAAACATATAAGCAGACAGAATAGTTGCAACAAGACATCAGTGGAATGTTCAATCCCAGCTTAGGGTGCAAATGTTTGAACTGCAAAATAATATGAAACCTTGAAACTTCTTAAAAATGTAGTTAAAGATCCAGAATGCATTACTGAACAATAACAAAAGAAAATAGATGAAGGACAGAATCATTCCAGATGAAGTAATATGAGAATTCTTAGTGTTTCTGGAATTATCCTTGACTCAGATCTCTTGTCTGTGATACCAAGGTATTAACATTGATTATGCACAGTAACAAGTATTTTTCCGTATGACACAATTAGGATTCATAGAGTTGGCAAACTGTCTGGGGATTCAAAATGACCTCAGCATGTGGTTATGTTCATGAATGCTTTCCAGGCATAATACTTGATAATCATTCACACACAGAGACAGTCCATGAGGATTCAAATGACAGAGATATAATTTGAAATCTACAGAAGATAAATCATAAATGGCTTTCAAACATAATGTTTCTTACTTAGCTTCCATGTTAGGACAACCTTCCCTGCCTCAATAGTACTTATGTAGAAGGAACAATGAGCATCTTTTTCATTCCCACAGAAGCAGAAGCATTTCTGTTTGATCTACGAAAAAAATCAAGATAGTAATCTGGCTCCAAGAAAACTAAAGGACATCAGTTCCTCGCAGGAAATGGACTTAGGGGCATGTTGTAGAATTTGGCATCCATACTCACACATTCCTGAGGATGCATGGGATGCATGGAAGAAAAACATTAAAATAGAAGAGAGGTTGATGAAACTGCTTGCTCCTAGCAAAATGACTTTTGAAAGGAAAGAGATGTAAGCTCCATACTATTATCTCAGTAGCCCTTGGCCATAATGAGAATACAATGAGGAAGTTTGTTCAAAATTACAAAAATTAGGATGGTGCAGCCAGAAGAAGACATAGGAGATATTCCACAAGAAAGTAAGCAGTCATATCATATCCTGCAGAGAGACTGTTTCTTGTAAAGATCTGATGACCTGATTGAATACTTTCAACAGACTAGCAAAAGTCAAAGAAAGAAATGCTCATTTCTGAAGCTGACTGACAATGACCGCATCTGTCAAAGCAAGTTTAGATAACCTGAAATTAACATCCTTAGGAAGGCAACTGGCAAATGTAAATACAGAAGGAAAAATATTTCTTTATCATTTTTCTTTTACATCTGCTTCTGAGTTAAGGTAGGACTCTGATTTTGTGTTTCTGATGCTTGACACTAGGACGGATATTAATTACTCTGCTTGCATGTTGAGACATTAAAGGCTCTCATCTAGACCCTCTGGAAGGAACTATTCCTCAGGCTTTCAGATAAAGGTTAATAGCAAGATTTAAATCGGGAAACTATATTTATGAGGGGTGTTAGCAATTGTTGATTATGGTAGCACATTAGTGAAAAGGAGTACTTATTTGACTCAAATGATGTCCTTGTAATTCATGGCATTTAACAGGTAAAAATTTAATTGATGCCTTAGTTATTATTAACACTATGAGAGCAAGTCCATCTGTTTCTCTGTGTTTTATTTTCTTAGCTACAGTAGTGTCTTAAATTTGTTGTGCTCTTCATCTCACTGATCATTTATTCCCTAAAATAAAGCACTGCTCTTTAAAGAGCCTCTCATCTTTGCTCTATCATAGGGTCAGTTCTGATGGATCATTTGGGATGAGAGTGTGGATTCTTATCAGCATGTTAGGTTTTCATTTCTGTATTCTGGTGCTAGATCGTGCCCAGTGAGACCTTTTTTGATGTCATCCTGGTAGTATCTTTTTAAACTCTTTGAGAGAGTTGCTTTGTAAATTTAGCTTGGCAGTATGATGTATTTTCATTAGTTTCTGTGTGAATCAATTTTGTTTCACTTTCTTTATGCTGATATGATTGCATCAACTTCCTGCAGTTACAATTTAAATAAATAACTAAAAATAAAGAAACAGAACAGACAGATAATCCATTGGAATATGCAAACTTACTAGGCAAGTGTTACAGGGACAATAAGATGCCTAGCCATACGCAAGTTTAAGCTGTCTGACTAAAAAGTTGTTGCCATCATTTTCAAGCACCTTTTAAAAACTAGAAACTCTAACTTGTTGGTTACATTATACCTTGTAAAACTAATATTTTGGGCAATTCTTTTCACTGTATTGTTGGCAGATGGTGGAATTTACTTCCAATTATAATAAGGCAGAATGAGGCTTTGAATCAATTTAAACATAGCTTGGATAGCTGGGGAGGTAGGCCTTTGATTACAGATTATTTGATGTTAAACTATTTGATGACCTTACATTGCTATGAGTTTGGGTTGTTAACACTGAATATTCAATATCAAAGGGAAATAAAAGCACAGCGGTGTGATGGAATCAGAGCAACAGTAATACACTGGGTAAGAGGCAGGGAAATACAGGGAAAAAACAGGGAAGAGAACCCGAGAAAATGGGAGTAAGACTCATGAAAGATGCAGTGAGAACTGGATATGTCAGAAAAAAATAAAGAAAGGAAACTAAAATTAAAAGCAGTATGGAATGTTTAGAACTCACAAAGAAAAGCAAATGGCAGAGATAAAAGAATTCTGGTAGTTTCAAGGAAGAGAAAACATGACAGTCACTGGCATGGAGGTTAAAGTGAAAAAGAAAGGAAGGAGTGATTTAAAGTTAACAGCAAGAAATGGGAAAAATTAAAGAAGAATACAATGAAGGAAATCTAGACCTTCTGTCAGGAGAATTCTGAAATGGAAAGAAGGGGCGATCTTAGAGGAGGATCTGGATAGACTGGATAGATCAATAACAAAATCAGAAGTCACAGTCTCTATAACATAACTAGAGGGAGCAAAGCAGTGTGCTAGGATGGATACACTATAGAATTCTACAAAGCAGTAGTAGAAGAAATAGAGGAGGAACTAAGGAGGGTTTACAACACAGGTTGAGAAGGAAGGATATTTTCCAGCTCCATGCAAGAAGATAGAGGAATCCTCAGCCTAAATGAAAATGGAGAAACAATAGAAGTAGTAGCTTTCAGGCAAATAGCCCTAATAAACATTGATGGCAAAACACTATCAAAGGCATGGAGAAACTTCTCCCAAAATACATAGAAGCTGAGTAAGTAGACTTCATTTAAGGGAGAATAATACTATATGACATCAAAAAACTATTTGATTTATTACACTGAGAATTCATACTAAATACAGTGAAGGACTGGGGAGTGGCATAAACATTCTAGAACTGTATAAAGGCAATGTATAAATGCCCTAAGGGAGAAATAAAAGTTAATAGAGAACAAGTGTAGAATATATCAGCCCAAAGGGGAACAAGGCAGTGATGCCTGCTGTCACCTAGCCTCTTTCATCTTGCTATGGGGGTCCTAACAAGGGAAGTAATGAAAGTGCTACAAGAACTCAAACTACAAGAAAGAGGAGAGACCAAGTTCCAGCTATTTGCAGACAATTTTATCTTAATAGCAGAGAATATAGAGTGACCAGTAAAAATAGCCATGGAGGAATTTGAAACATTCAGCCAAGAGTCAAGATTAGAATGCAACCTAAAAAAACAGTCTGGGTAAGAAAAGGAGCAAATACAGAGTAGAAGGAAGCTGATTTAGGGATCTGAATAGCAGAGAACCCAGGTATGAAATATCTAGGATTAAAAGCATGGGAAACATTAGGCAAGATAAGGTTAAGGAACAATAAGAAGTTAGAGAGAGTGAGAAATGGAAGAAATATTGAGAAAATGGAAGTTGAAGATTTCCACCTTATCTGGCAGAATAACATGTAGAAAATGATGACAAGCCCAAGGCTAGGATTTGTGTTAAGACAGAACCCCATTGACAAGCAGGGAAGAAATAATCAAGTACATCCAAAGAAGCTGTGACTTATTTATATCAGGAGGGAACAAAGCTAAGATCAACAGAGGAAATCACAGAACTAGTACTATGGGGGGGGGTGACAACTTTAAGATGCATTCAAAAGCATATCACATAAACATGGTTAATAGCAAGAGAGACAGAAGAAAATAGGGAGGAGTACAATACGTGACTAAGTAGAGAAGTAAAGCGGGAGTAGGAGGAAGCTAACAGGCAAAAGCATAAGAGACTATACCATACAAAATAAGGGTAAAGTGATCCATAGACAAACTGTAGCACTAAGAGGATAGATAAAGGACATGGAGGAATGGGGTAAAATAATCTGGGTAAGAAGAAAAAAAATCATAACAGAGATAGGTTGGATTACATTGAATAAGATGCTACAGAAAAAAACAGGCATTTGAGACTGGTAAAAAAGTAAATGACTATGAGGAAATATGGAATCAAGCTGAGGAAGGGAAGTGAAAAGAATCAGGACAGAATATGTGCTGAGAAAGATAGGAGAAACCCTTAGGAAACACGAGGCAACGATCCCTAAGGGAAGAAGGAAATGAACAAAAATGGGTACAGAGAGATGGTCTACAAAGATGTTGGTCAAGAAAAAGAAAAAGAAGAAAGAGGGAAACTCAGGGATGAATGGAACAAGGTAGAGGGGATAAAAATCTTAGACAAGAAATGGAAGAGATATGTAATTTTGCCAGCAGTTCAAAACTCCTAAGTTAGAGATGGGAACTCAGCTGACAATGATGTACAGATGGTATCTAACTACACCAAGGAAGGACTGAAAAGGGAATGGAAGAGATGACAAATGCTGGAGGTACAGAACAGAGAAGACAAGAATAACACAAACATTTTGGGAATGCAAATATGAAAATATGGGAGAAAAAGACTGACTAATGGGGAGATGGTTTTGGAGGAAAAGATTCTAAAATAGATGGGAGTTATGTCTACTAGAGTTGGATAAGAACAATAAAAATATAGAAAGGAGAGTGAGGGCAGATTTTAGTCATGGAGCAGGAAAAAGAACTAAAATAACCAGTGCCTGGAAGGGAGAAATCAGTAAACAAAGGATATAATGAAATAATAAACAATATTAACAGCCTAAGAAAAGTAATAAAAGAAGGAAAACTAGAGAGGGGTGGAACATTTTCTGAATATGTGACAACAGGGAGTGGAAAGATATTTATGATATAAGGATATCTTTATACCTAGAAACAGGTCAGACTACAAAGAACAATAAAGAAACATGAGAGAAAGAAAAAACAGGAACAAGAGGAGGGGGAGATGAGTTAGTGGCAAAGCAAGGAAGAAAGTAATAAAATAAAGATAGGATAAGACAGGAGCAAGAATGGATACATGAAGTTAAAGAGAGGTTGAAGAAATTAAAAAATTCTCATTAAAATTTAGAAAGGGGGGTGAAGTGGGAGACATATGTGATATTACAATAAAAAAAGAAAAAAAAAAATCATAATTTTGTATTTCAACTTGCTGTAGACAGATTCATACATTGTCTATTACTGACAGGATGAGAGGAAGGGATGAGCACACCTATCCTGGGTGGGATGGTGTTTGTTGATGACACTCCCTTAGTGGAGAAATCATCCATAAAACGGAGTTGTCCTCAGATGTAATCAACAAGGGCAGGAGCTGAAGCAGGGAGTGGATAGGACATATAAAGACGCCCTCCCGGACTGATGCAGAGACAACTTAGTCCCCCAGACACTCTTAATATCCACAACCAGCCACATCAGGAAAAAGATTATGTTCAGCAGTAGAAAATAAACTAGCAGACCTGGCATGGTTATGGGCACTGAAGGCCAGGTAGGTTGAATTATGTCACAAATGGGATCAAAACAAACTGAAAGAAATAATGGCCACGTTGATGTACTTCAACTTTGTTTTCTCAAATGGCCTGCTGTCTGCCTGTCTACCTATCCTAAAGATACCCACTTTCTATGTACACTCTGACATCTGTCTTTGTTATTCATGAAAGAATTGATGCCACTCAAGTGGCATAGAGTAATACAGTATGGCCCAGTTGCCCCAGATGCCACCTGAGTGGCATTATTTCATCCCAGGTGACTGGAGAATAAGCATACTCATGCCAGTGTACAAGAACAAAGGGTACATTCACAATGTTGGGCAATACAGAGGCATCAAACTCCTACCACATTGCATGAAAGTTCTGGAGATGGTGATTGATAAAGGGATAAGCAGAGTAGTAGAATGTAAGATGAGAGATGAGCAGTTTGGATTCGGATCATGATGTACCACAACTGACCCAATGTTTATAGTGAGGCAGATAGTTTAAAAGAGGCTAGAGATGAAGAAAGAGTCCAACTGGGCATTCCTAGACTTGGAGAAAGCATGTGACAAGGTCCCAAGAAAGATGATCTGGGCAGTACTGTGGTGGTCTGAAGTCCCAGAAACATTGGTAGAATTAGTGCAAGCAATGGACAAGGACTCGATGACTCAAGTACAAACAGTGTTCAGCCTCACGAGGGGTTCCCAGTGGGAGTGAGTGTACACCAGGGTTCAGCTCTGAGCCCACTGCTGTTCATACTGGTGATGGACTACATTAGCAAACAGATTAGAAGTGAAAAATCAAAAACTTACTGTATGCATATGATGTGTCATTACTAGCAGACTCTGAGCAAGAACTTCAGCAAAGGATAGGGGAATGGAATGCAGAACTAAAGGCACACGGGATGAAACCAAGCACAAATAAGACAGTAGAAATGCCAGCAAATTGGGGAAATCAGAAGAAGCTAAGAATTGAGATAGAAGGGAAGATAGTGGAACAGGTAAATTGTTTGAGTATGTGGGAGAGGTGGTTGAGGAGTAGGAAAGTCTGAATGAAGAGGTCAAAGCTAGAATCAGAGTGGCTGCAGCCAACTGGCATAGAGTCTCAGGTGTAGTCTATGACAGAAGAAGGCCAAAGAAGCTCAAAAGTAAGGTGTACAAGACAGTGGTGCGACCAGCACTACTGTATGGCACAGAAACCTGGACAGTAAAGGCAGAGCAGATGAAGAACTAGAGGTGATGGAAATGAAGTGCCTGAGAAGGATGGTAGGATTCACACTATGGGACAGATGAAGAAATGAGGACATAAGATCAGAAGCCAAAGTGACTCCAGTTTTAGAAAATATCAAAGAGAACAGATTATGGTGGTTTGGACATGTGTAGAAAAGCAGAAGACAATCATGTGAACAAGATTTGGGACAGACAGGAAGAATGTAAGATGAAATGAGGATGTCTAGCAAAGAGGTGGATGAATTGTGTAAAAGAAGATCT
>NC_056737.1:1652014570-1652084570 GCF_019279795.1 Protopterus annectens | reverse complement strand
TCTCAAACATCTTTAGAAAGTTCTTAGCAAAGTTAGATTTGGACACTACAGTACACACTCCATATTGATCACACAACATAGCTGTTCTGTCTGACATTTTACAGCTATCAGTATGGAATGTTTTGTAGTTGCTTATTTCCACACAGGTATGTATCAGTTTTATGGCCAGATATATATGGATTGAATTTCTTTTGCTATGTCAGCTCATTGCACATATGTGCTGGGCATACCTGTCACTCCTCATTGGTTTATACTGCATTCTGCACCCAGAAAATAAAAATATCCATAGCAATCAATACTGGAGTAAATGTGTGGATACCCTTCCAATCATCACATTTATGCCTAAAGGAAGATAGTAAGTTGCAGTGCTTAACACGTAGGGGAAATTTATTCCACAGTTATGGGAGGAACTGGATTATAAACACGTCCCTCCGCTGTGTTTTATCAGTTGCTGAAGATTTAGGTCCTTGGATTTTCCAGTTGTGGTAATATTGGACTTGAGTAGAAATAATTGGTTCAGGAATATTAGGATTTTAGTGATGCACTATGCAAGACAGAGATAATTTCTCAAAAGTCTATAATACATTGAAAAAGGAGTTAGAGTTTCCAGCCTTTCTTGCTAACTTTGAGTCTGTAGGCCTGTGATATTTTTGGTTAGGATCCTTTGGTGTCTTTCTAATTATTTGATATGTTTTGTGAGATACAACCAAAAGAATACATTGCACTCGATAATTGAAGTGATCAGTTCTGTATATATAGGAGTGATTACCTTATTAGACACTTGTGATATTCCTTTCACGATTAGCAAAACTAAATAAAAAGCTTTCCTAACAACCATTATCACATGATGGTAAAAGGAGAGGGTGCTGTCAACCCAGGAACCTTGGTCTCTAATTACATTTTCATTTTATAGAGGTTTATTATCTAGAGAACAGATGCAGGGAGGGATTGTCTACCACAAGTGATGATAGTACACATTTTACCATTTATTTTAAGTCAATTTTAGTACACCTATAGTTTCACTAGTAAAGTTCATTATGGAGTATTTGGGTGTCATTGAGTTACTTAACAACAACACCCACAATGGGATTTATTATTGCTGCAGAGGATATTTGTGCCTGTAATTGCTGTACTAAGTCAAAGCATACAGAATGTTGTCTGATTCCCTCATGACAGAGGATAAAGTGTCCTACATATGTTATGTAGGAAAATGTAATCACATCATCTTTAATCTAAATAAAAGCATTGCTAAGTGAGAAATGATTATAGCTTTTTGTAAGATGAATTAACATTTATATGTGTAAACAGCAAATGTGTTTAACATTAGTATTAGAAACATGGACAGTCACAATAAGTTTGACATAACATAGTCTGAGCAATAATGTCTGGATCTGAAATAACTACATACAAGCTAAGGATTCAAACCTGAATCACAAGTGCTACATGGCATGTTGAGGTACAACTGGGACAGTGCACAGTTAAATGGATGACATCACCATTGTTTATTAGCTGGATGTTTATGCTAAAAAGTGGTCAAAGCGCACAATAATACTGTACAGCTATACATCATATATGCTTTTGAAGAATAGTATACACAGTATGAGGGTGAAAAGTATACTCCCATATGTAGTTACACAATGTACAGGGCACAATATCAAAGTAATGCAAGAAAGGAGAATACACACTCCAGATGTGAGATACTGCAGTTATGGTAGCATTATATAATCATTGTGTGGCCAAAAATGCATTTTCCCTGAAGTTGCTAGAAGTTGTGCCACTGTAAATCCATATCATAAGTAGAAGTGTACATAAAGGCAGATGTAAGATGGCCAAAGGTATATGACAGAAATCACAGTCACACAACTTAAAGAAAAGAGTGGATGAACTTGAACTATCTACGTCTTCACTTACAACATCTATACAACATATTATCAGCAGTCAGGGCCACAAGAGAATACTGAGTACAAATGAGACACGTAGCATCTATGAAGGGATGACATCAGCCCGAATTGCCAGTTAGATGTTTCTGGAAAAATGACTTTTACAGCCATTTGGGGTTATTAAAGTTGCCCCGCAAATGTATTCAAACCAATCCTGAACTCATTTGCAGTCATACATACACTTGTAGAAGTTAAGCACTAGTGTATTCAAACCTACTGCATATCTATTTACACATTCTAGCAAGTATTGTAAGAAACACAAATCCCACAGGAAAAGTTTGACATTTAAATTGTGACAGTTTACTTGCAAAAGAATGACCCATGTGTTTGGGCAGAGAGGATATAATTTTGTAGTCATGTGGTCTTGTGCCTGCCACACAAAATACCTCTGATTTGAAAAATGGAAATGTTTCTCCTCACTTAAATGAAATTCAAATTGAATATTTTAATGTATACATTTTAAGAAATGGATCAACTGGCCAAAACTCTGGCCTGATGAATGCACTTTTTTTAGAAATAATTCCCAGGAAATACCATTCATAAGCGAAGAGCCTTATGAAGGAACAGCTTTAGTGGTGCACCAGGTTGTGATTTGTTTGATGACTATTATTATGGAAAGCTGAATAATTAGGTGAATCTAGCCAAGCTGGAAATGTGAGAATCTAGCACACTGAAGTAGGGGAAGATGAGAGTAATAAGAACTGACACTTGCAAAACTGTTCTTGTTAAAAAAGTATTTTTTATCTCACCAATGTATTGATACTCTTGCAAGCTTCTTTTTGAGAATGTGCAATACATCTTTGGAACATTTGTAGAAATCATTTCAGACCAGTCAAAGACACATAATTGGCAAACTCCCAAACTTGGCAGTTTTTTCAGGTGTGTATTATGGGATAGATTAAGCTTTCCAAAGGAATCAGGATGTATGTCTCCGTGAGGGCAGAGAAAGATAAAAAATTAAATTAGGAATGAGCCCTTATTTTGCTATGGGCAGTTTTGACTGGTGCAGTAATTCATAGCAAGATAAAAAAATACATATGTGCATGTAAACTGTCCTAAATTCAGCCTTCAATCAGCTTAGGGCATCCTGCTTGCACATCTTAAGGTCAGTATAGTGGTGACAACATTGTTACCCAGTGCATGCAATGCCTATTGCATTTGAGACAGCCTTGGCTAAGCTAGTCCAAACCTTAGCTTTATGCTGAGATCCGGTATAATCCCATTGTAGCAGTCTACTGGTATATTGCTTCATGAGGAGTGCCACAGATATCCTGAACATCTCAACTCCCCACCTTTGTGCTCTAAATGTACCACTATTCTCTCACTCACTGGCAATGTCTGCCAAAGTCAAACTAACAAAATATGTCTGAACTGGCACCTAATTCAGATCACATAGTTAACTGGCTGTGCACAAAGACACACGGCCTTGTCAAATGCATTGGTGCATTGAAAGAATATGGATTTTTTGGCAGACACATTGACACTACTTACATCACTTAGCAGTAAAAGTATGAAACATGGGATTAGGTGTTGCCATGTGTAATGCTCAGACTACTGACACAGGTTCCATTGTTTAGTAATTGAATGGTTAATGGCATGACATTTAATCCTTGCAGTTTGGAAAGAGAAAGAGAATGAATTGTGACATATTCTGATGTTGGGGCTTAAAAATGTTAAAATATTGTTATATTTGCTGGGAATTGAACCCATGGGATAAATTATGCAAAGTTTGAAAATTAATTTATTAGTTGGCACTGTCACAGGAGAACTACCTTTTAATCATCAGAATTAGAGATATATGAATTTCAGAATGAATGGCAATACGCTTCAGAGAGGCCTATATGTGCGTGAGTTTAATTCATCCTGGGAATGCACTCTTATTTAAAAGTCAGTATTTCTTTTTGTAAATATATTTCAGATGGATGCAGCTGAAATAGCTGAATAATACAGGTTGGGGTATGTTACATACATAATTCACAAGACACAACTGTCCTGAAAACATAGTTTGGATATATGATGAGTCATAATGATTACAACAGAATTATTATGCCCAGCATACATATGCAAGTAAATTTTCTATTAAATTTATCATTGTCACATTTAAGAAATTGGACATACATTAGCTTGAGATTATAATGTGAAATATTAATGATATATTCTAAATGGAAAAGTTCATTTATGCAAGCATTACTGATACATTCCTTGCAAGAAACATTTTTATTAGGATCATTTTTCTTTACTGTTACAGTCCTAATCAAAATATAAAAATGGAATTTTTACTCCAGTTGTAAAAGTATCTTTCAGCTGGATTTGTATCCTTAATCAGCTGTGCTTTTTTATCTAAACTCATTGCACTGCTACCTTTTGTCACACAGATAGGGATGTGACAAGTGGAATTTTTCCACTCAATACTGTTGAGAGTGCTGAGTAAAACGCACCATTGCCAAGCATGATTGTGCTGCATAAGGCAGTTTAAAAACTAAAATGTTCACTCTTTTCCTTAGTTAGTAAACCATGTTTGTCTGCTGTCAAGTAGATAGCAAATACAAATTATATGCATAAAACATAAAAATAGTACATAGTTTTAATAATTGCAATGTGATCAATAAACAAGATTTGAATAATGTTCCATGTGCTTTCTTTCTCTCAATTAAGTTCAGTTACACCTTGTGCTGCAGAATTGGGTATCTATCAGTTGCATTTTCTCCAGAAAGAACTCTCTATGTTGCAAAGGGCCATGTAACAATTTCAGACATATTTGTTCGACATATGGCAGCCTAAACTAAATGTTTCAGTTTTTGTTCCATAGGCAGTGAACTACATTCACATGCTGCTGAGTGGACAGCAAATGTTAAAGTCATTTAAAAAATATAAGACAGTGAAAAAAGCAGGCATTAAATTTAAATGCAATCAATGGGTATATGCATCAATGACCAGAGCAAGAAATACATTCCAGTGACCCATGCATCCTTCTCATGTTTCATTGCAAAATCAGAATTGTACTTTGTGTAGCACATTATTGGAGATATAGTTAATGACAAATAATGTGAAAATGAAGAGGCAAAAGCTCACATGTTATTGCAATAGTGACGTGTTACTTTTTCAAAAACAACACAATGGTATCACATGTTTTCAGGTTTTCAGACTACCCTATGTAAAATTATCAGAGAAGTTGATTCAAACCATTCATCAGGTGTTGTTTTCCTCTAGGCTTCCTTGCACTTTCACCTTGTGCCACAGAAAAAAGTTACCTGACAGGTGCGTTGTCTTCTATCTTTCCAGAGTGCTGAAACCCACCCAATGCTAGTGGACTGGTCTGCACTATGTAAGGCAGCCTAAAGTAAATTTTTCACTTGTTTTCTTAAGCCATGAAAGTGAATTTCACACTGTCAAGTGTCAAGCAAATGGACAAGGCAATATTTATCAGAAGCATTCAAACAACTCTTTTGGTAACAACTTGAAGACATGTAAAATGAATCACAGTGTATATGTAGCAATGAGCACAGCTAGTAATTTACTGCATTGATACATCCAGTCATCTCACATTACATTTAACATGAGTACTATCATGTATGTGACAGAATATCAGGACATAACTAGTATCATGGGAATGAAGAATGTCACAAGGAACAGCAGAAATGCTTTCATTGTTCACACAGCACACACAATTAATACTGCTATAATTTCAGATTACTTACTTCTTGAAGACTTTTCGACAAAACTGACCTTACTTGAGTTTTCCACATTAACACATTTGTACAACAGAATGAGTTTCAAGATTTATTATGAACTCCTTCAGTAAAATGATCTAGGAACATGTTTTAATCCCTGCATCACTGATACTCTTTTTCTAAACTATAGATTATACCACAGAAATAGGAGTGTGACAATCTTAATTCCTTCACTAAGTACTGGTGAGACTGCTGAGGAAAGTGCAACAATGTCAATCTTCATTACGCTATTGATGTCAGTCCAAATAAAATCTGTTGGTTTTCATTTTAGGCAGTTAAATGTTCACTGCTATTGACCACTGCCAATCAACAGAGTGCAATGCCAAATGGCAAGCAAATGATACAAGGAAAAAAATTGTTGATCAACTACCGTAAATGTAAATTTTACATGTTTAAGCATCTTTGTTATCTTGCAAGGGTAGTGAGCACAATGATTTATGAGTATTTCCCATAGTTGCCACATTCAGAAACATATATTAGCAAGAAGAAAAATTGTTTAGATGTAATGATAATGCGACATTGTATCAGGTCACATTGGAAGTTCAACAAAAAGCAGTTATACAAGCTGTCCTTTCTCATTTGACAATAAAAGTCTGGATGACTGGGATATTGCAAACAGGATACCCATGTCATCACACAATATTAAATAAAAACTGCAAACACTACAGGTATTCCTTTCTTTCTTATGGTACCTCATTCCTTTATCCATGCTTTTTTGATAGCTATCCCATCTCTGTTTTAATGCATATGTTATCTTTCTCAATGCTTAAAGTACTCTCTTGAATACCAACAACATTTCTTAGTAAGGATCAGTAAATGTGGTCACTAAAGCCAGCATTTAAATGTTAGGAACATCAGCCTTCTAAATCACTCAATGTACTTTCAGACTTTCTGGTAAGCCTCTTCTCCATGACAAACCCTCAGTAGATGTATATCAAAGATGGGGAACTGTGAAACCTGATTGTTCCTGCAGTCACATCAATCATAGACACCTGTAAGCCATCAGTAGTTAACACTTTTCAGTTCTTAACCTTGAATTGCTAGGGTGTGTGCATGTAATTGTGCAGTTCCTTACACCCTTTACATTTCATGCACTTAGTGCATATTGTGGTAATCAGGAATGCTAATAATTTAACACCTCATTTGCATACTCACAGCCATCACAGGGCTGACTCAACCCTTTATAAAGGTAATCATGTAGCTAATGCCCTTGTATTGTACTTGGGTGACTGGATACATAATGCTTGATACTGCTTAAAGCACAACCTTTGGAGAAATATCTGTTCTGAATATTGCTGTATTGTCAAGGTATGTTGCTATCTCTTACATAATGCTCTTAGTTTAACTTTAAAATGTGAATTCTCACTGACTGCTGAAAAGCATTTTTATTTTACTTGTGCTTTCTTTAAACCATTCTTTTGCCATTGCCATGTCTGCATATCAAAAAGTGTGCTATAGAATGCTTCACAACCTACTTTTTTAGTTTGTATTTAATTTGATATTTGCACAGCTATTGCATATGACTGTATTCTAACTTTGCAGGACAGTCTGCCATTTTTACCTTTGTTATAAGAAAAAGAATAAATGTGTTCTGTTTGTGAGTTTCTATCTGACTGACCACCACAGGAGTGGAGATGGCAGTTATAATAGCTTTGCTTTACATTGCTAATGCTACATTTTAATGTTATTGTTAATGCTGCAGTGGATTACACATTTAATCCTATGTTATCTGCATTACAAAACTGTTATAGATCATTGTTGATAATTTAAATAGATTTACTTTTTTTTTTGGGGGGGGCTGTTCTAACTTGTGTGTAGTCATAAGGAGCATTAAATTTTACATTGTTATGTGCAGGTTGGATGGATGGAGTCACATATAATTGAGTTCACAGCCATCCTCTCTCTGTCTATTAATTATGCAATTATGTGTGCCTGTTTTCTGTTTTATTTCATACAGGGATTCGGTACCAAGAAAGAAATCCATACCCTGCAAGCCACCATACACTGATGCAGAAAATGAGGTCATTCTCCAGACCCTATGTTGCTATGGTGCTTTTCTGTTACAGTGAGCCAGATGTGATCAATCTGTCCATAAGAGGCTATGACAGTAGGTGGTCAACATCAGTACTGTTGGAGGGCATGGGGGAACTTAATCCCAAATATGACTCCCAGATATGACCCCAAGCATGTGACATGATAACTTGCGCCCACCATTGGGTGGCTGCAATTACCTGGGAACATGTGGCTACAGGGGGTGGCCCTGTTATCAAATCACCAATAACTGAAACAGAGGATCTCATGTCCACTTCCAGAGATCCAGATAGCTCTGCAGATAGTTCTGACAAAATTCTTGACGTTGGTGCAGATGTGGGTGACAGACTCAGAGCATCACAGACAGACCTTCTAGGTACGTAAAATGCAAGTATAATTGTTTTATCCTTATATGTGTATATTTTAGATGTCTGTTATATATAGAGCCAGTGACAACTGTCATTCACACTACAATCATAGAGAAACACTGGAGGATTTTTTTTGGGGGGGATCGAACTGTTCACTACATTTTTGTATAGAACGTTTTAGTCTGCACTTGTGAAGGGGATTCTTCTCTTTTTCTTCTTTAATTTGCATTGTGATACTTAGCAGACTTCTTTCCTATACATTCCTCACATACTGGAACTTCTGTATTGCAGACTGCCATCCCACTTGCACATGGTAAGCACACATTTGATTATTGTTATTAGTGTACATAAGTAGATTTGGGTGTATATGAGAGTAAAGTTTGCATTGTTTTAGCATCTGTTAAAATTTAAAATTACTTTTGTGTAAAAAAAAATCTGATCAATTTTATTCTCTCTTTTTCTGTTTGCTGTGTCTATTGCTTGTCATCATAGGTGATCCTGAGAGTGGCACTGTGGAACTCCTTCAACTTGATATTGGAGTATCAATAGCCTCTTATGATGATGGTAGAGAGGAAAAGGCAGAGATTGAGGGTACAGACGGTCAGTCTGACACTGAAGCTGTGGCTGTGGCTGTCACATCCCCTGCCCATATTTTGGACACAGTCAGTATGCCTACACTTACCCATGACACAGAGATGTCTGATATAGGACAGGTTGAGAGTGACACAGTTGATCAGGCTAGTGTGATTCCTGTGGTTGTTCATCTTGGAAGACATCATGAGTTAGTGGTGCCACAAAGGAGAGTTGGTAGGGGTGCTTGGAGGATGTCTGCTATCTACGCTCCTCCTGCTTCTGGTGCATCATTATTTGCTGCCAGATGTATGTGTAGGGCCATAGTGGTGGCACAGACATGTTTCACCAGGGGCTTGGAAGAAATAGTAGCTACTAAATATCATGAAATCTGACATAAGTGACTCCCTGAACTGTGTGGGCAATTTCTTGGACAGGTTGAGTGACACACTGGATTAGGCAGTGTCTGCCATGGAACATTTATTGGGTAAGGGTAGGCATCCACAAGGCTAGGGGAGCCTCTACATCTTCTATTGTTAGCAGACATGGCCATGCAATATCCCACTCCCATAGTAACACAACATCCACTGCTCCATCAGTAATTACACTATCTACATCCAGATGTGGTAGACCTCAAGGCCGTAGACCTGGATGAAGTCATGAGGAGAGCTCATGCTGCAGACATTGCACACATAGAGACAGCACCCCGGCTTCTAGCCAGGGCTATGGTAGTAGCAGTGCAACTCCTGGCAGAGGTAGTTCTTGTGGTCAAGGGAACTGGCACTTAACTAACTACTCTGCCATGAATGGCTCACACCTGTCTGAAATGCCAGGATGTAGTGCTAGCACAGTGATTGATTGTGCTCATGCAGGCACACATGTATAGGGAAAAAAAACACTTGCCCATACCACTTTACACACATGCAAACTATCTAAACAGTACTGCTAAGTGCTATGTATCTGTTGTTACTGGCCCTGAACACTGAATATTCTTTTTTTTTACAAAAACATTTTTATTTTGTTTACATTATAAACATAAGCAAATGTGCATATAACAACTACAACAAAACAATACCAAACTATTTACAATATTTACATTCATCCATGATAAACAATAATTTTATCCATGAGAAGTTGTCAGTATTTGTACAAAAGGTTTTCCAATTTTTGCCATGCTATTTTTTTATGAGTATAGTTATGAGTTCTATAACAAATGGTTTGTAGTTCTTTTTTACAAACAATTTTTGCTAAATTAATACATTTTTTAAACATCAAATCTTGTTTACTTTTCCAGTTCAAAGTAATAACTTTTCTGGAAATTGCAAGAATTGACCAGAGTAACTGAATCTGAGATTTAGGTAATACATTAGGTAGAAGGACATTCAATAGGATTAGTTAGTTAGTTAGAAATGTGACAATTATCATACCATAAAGCCTTTACAAAATATCTAAAGTCTTTCCAGTATTGAACAACATTTCTAGCAATTCATCACATTTCCAACATTTACTTTCACTGTTTTTGAGTACAAGATTTATTTTATGTGGAGTATAGAAATTCCTGTTCATAAAGTTCCATGTATACAATCTCCAATATAATGAAGAAGACGTACTATGCGTAGACTTCAATAACAGTTTTTTGGATTCATCAGATATTTGTTCTCCATTAATCTTTACATAATAATTCCAAAAATCTGAGTCAAACTTTAGAGTTTCTTCTTGTAGTATCTTATAGATAGGTGAGATACTTAATTTTTGATCATCTGTCTTTTCAAGACACCTAATAAAAATCTGAATCAAACTAAGTATAGATTCAGTCTCTAGGTTGATTGATACTCTCATTTTGTTTCCTATAAACTGCCGTAATGAGTGTATAAACAACCAACTGTTTTGACTATTACCAAAACTACATAGAAGAGAGTTTAGTGATTTAATACTCTTATTTTCAATAAACTGATGCCAGAATATCAAGTTATTTTCCTTTACTTTTTGCATCTCATTGATGTTGAAAGAATCTAGGCAATCGGGAGTATGCTATAGGGAATATAAGAAATAGGAATTGTTAATGCTGTAATTACAATCAATTATATTTTTAAAGTTATAAATATTTGATTAATGCCATAAGATAAATGATCAATCTTCTTATTAAATAAACACAATTGACATAAAAGCCAATGAACTCTACTTATTCCTTATTGTTCTTTAAATTGATTTTCTATAGTTCTGACATCAGTTATATGAATCTCATGTATTATTTTCCAGCAAGATATATAGGTAGATGAGATCCAATGTAATATTACATTAATTATAACTGATTTGGAATGAAGATCTAAGCTAGGGAATGCTATCCCATTACTGTTCCAAGATCTAATGTGCCATTTATATGCAATCCTCGGTTTTAAGGGGAGCCATAACAATTTAAGTAGCATGGAATCTAATTTATAGGTTTTTGGGAGGGGGTAGTATCAATGACTGTACATAAAACACAACTTTAGGTAAAATTATCATTTTAATTAAAGAGAGCCTATCCTCCATTGTGAAGAACATTTTATTTCATCTTTTGATTAGTTTGCTAATGGTGGTTATTCAATTATTGTAGTTTAGATTAACAGACACTTTCCATGTACTCTTTATACTGACACCCAAATATTCTAATACATCATTCTGCCAATTAAACAGGCTATTCTCTCTTAGTTTTTTTGTTGATCTTTTTGTTAATTAATAATGTTTTGGATTTATTATGATTAAATGTAAGCCCTGAAAGTCTTTCAAACTTGCTTAAGGTAATTATAATATCGTGCAAAGAACCATCAATATCACCCAACGTTAACATATCATCAGCAAATAATTGTATCTTAGGACAATAGTCCTTATTAACTTGAAAGCCTTTTATATTTTGCTTGTTTCTGATAAATGTTGCAAAAGGTTCCATTGAAAGAGCAAATAATGGTGACAAAGGACAACCTCGTCTAGTTCCCTAGAGGATTTCTAGTGGTGAGGATAGACATGATCCAATTTTCACATAAGCTTGTGCCCCACTATAAATTTTCATTAATAAGTTGACAAAATCTATCTAAGCATTATGAAAGCAACTAAAGAAATCTGAGTCCATGAAATATACATTAAAATGAGAGTGTCCAATATAACTGAAGCTATATGAATATGTCACATATAATAATAGCACTACTGATAAGTAGATATGTCAGAAATACACATCAGATCAAAGTATGTATAAACATTAGAAGCTGAAGGTTAAGAAGATTGTCCATATTATAACTAAGATCTAGCAACAAAAATCACTTGCAGATCACTAAAGCCAATAACTCTGCTGGTGAAGCACTATTCTCTTGCACCATAGCCAAATTATGGAACTCCCTCCCACCCACAATTACCTCCGTACCATCATGCACCCACTTCAAAACTTTACTAAAAATGCACCTAAAAACATGCTGGCTATGCCCTTGCAAATCCCACTCTAATATCACCCACCCCATCCAACCACTACCTTTCTTTCCACTCCACTAACTACCTTGATTATAGCAAGCTCAGATGCTCATAAGCCTAGTACTTATACAGCAGGAACTTCTTATTTTAACATTTGTTAATGTCTGTTATGTACTTCACAGATAAAGATTCTAGTTGTCTACTGATGTACTATGTTCTTCATCTGTAAATATGTTGTAAGTAATTGCTATGTAAATTGCTAATCGCTATGTAATCCAATGTAACTGCTGTCTGTTTATTTTAACTGTGGAGCTTTTCTCCCCGGACCTCCGCTGAAAATGGACCTACGTCCAGTCGGACACTCCTGGTCAACAAATATAAATAAATAAATAAATAAATAAATAAATAAAATATTTCCAAGACTTTTCAAGAAATATCAGATGTTTTAACCATTTTGTCAGTCATCTATCAAACATTTTTCATGTAAGGATCTGTTGAATATATATATATATATATATATATATATATATATATATATATATATATATAAACACGTAATACAAAAATAAGCCTCACATCCCTCTGTTTAGCTACTAAAAGTTTAGTTATGTAACATAAGTCTGATGTTAATATGCATAATGAGTTTTCTAGTGCAGCTTGTAGTTCATTTAATGTAATTTAGTTACTAAAAGTGCCTTTGAATCTGCAGAATGTATGCATCTATAAAAGAACATAGACATTTTAAAAGGAGTTAAACACTTTTATCAGAACTAATTATTTACCATTTAAAGTATCTGAATGATAACAGAATTTTAAGAGAAAATAATTCTAAATACAGCCATTTAACAAGTTCAAAAGGTCAAGTGATGTTATCACTGTTGTTTCCTCAAGCTGCAGCTTCATAAACTTATTAAAAAGTATCTAAATAGGCTCATGCACAGCAGAGGTTGTCCCTAGTGAGGAACAAAGCATTTTCAGTGGGAAATCAAATATTGAAGCTTTTAGCGTTTACAGAAAGCAAAAAAAAAACACTCAAGCTGCCTTGTCAGTGCATGTTATGAATCTGCAAAATGAGAACAGACACACAGACCACCAGTTTCCTCACAAACCATCACTACCATGAAAAAATTAACCCTTTCATATAAAAACTGCTATTTAGAAGTAACAACAGCGGCCTCAAATCAGAAATCATTTTATAACATTTCAATCATTTACCCACCAATTAACCAGACCAGAGAAAAAAAATAAAGAACCTAGTATATATATATATATATATATATATATATATATATATATATATATATATATATATATATATATATATATATATATATATATATATATATATATATATATATATATTGTATTTAGCCATCTATAAAACACCATTAATGTACTGTAGTAATGTTTATATGTGCCTAAACAATGAGTCTAAAACATCTAGTTAGAAACACTAATCAGAAACATTTTGTTACCCCACCACTGACCAACTAAGAAAAAAATGCAATTTGAAGTCAAATTATACTATTACTGAAGAATTAGAAGACATGTATCATTTGTGATTATTTAAAAGGGAAAATTATGTAAAGTACTTACAATGGGGAAAAGAGAGAAAAGGAACATTAGTAACAAAAAGGAATAGTAAGAAAGAAGAGAGAAAAAGAGAGAAAATGTTATTTAAATACTTAGCACTATATGTAATCAGAAGAAGTAGATATAAAAAGGAAAAGAGAAAGTTAATAATAAAGATGATTCACATTACCTTACAGTATAGAGATTTTCCAGAAACAAAAATAGTATAATGCATAAAACAAAATATTTAAAATTAGAAGGGATTTATTCATTTGTCCTTTAGTTTCTTACTTTTGTTTGCTCCTTCCTTCACAGACCATCCATTTTTTGTTGCTTGTCTCTTCAAACTCTGGGATGACCATTCCATTTCTTCTGTGTCCGACAGGATTTTCTTCTTTTGGATAAATTCTACTGCTTTCTGTAGGGAATCAAAGATCTTCAAACCTTCTGGCAAGGTGATTTTTATTCTTGCAGGAAAAATAATTTGAGCTTTAATATTGGCTTTTTTCAAGGACTTAATTAGAGGAACACACTCCTTTCTTCTGGATATGACTGTAGAGTGTAGTCATTGTCATCTTGATAGGGGAATTAGTCCAAGCTGATTTCAGCACTAAGTCCTTTAACTATTATAGACCTGGGGTTAGATGAACTCAGAGATGAAGCTGGATTTGCCAGAGACTGATGAGCCCTCTCAATTCCAAAAGAGAGGGATTCAGGCATGTTTAGTGGTGATGAAAACCACTTATTGAGGAATAAACACTGAATATTCTGATAGATACATGTGCTTCTTACTGGCACACACTAATATCTTTGGTGTCGATCTTGATCCTACCCCCTCCCTGTGCAATGACGATGACTGTGCCCTGCCTTTTGCACCTGTCTTTGTGACTTAAGGTTGCATATGTGTCTGATGCACATTTGGGCAGTTTGGGCTATGCAGTGGTGCAGCAGTTAACATTGTCACCTCAAAGTTGGAGGTTCTCCAGTTTGACTCTCAACTAGAGTGCCTTCTGTGTGGAATCTGCATGTCCTCCCTGCATTTATGTGGGTTTCATTCAGATGCTCTGGTTTCCTCCCACATTCCAAAGACATGCATCTGGGGTATTTCTCCTTGGGCCTCCACTGAAAATGGGCTCTGTCCCAGCTGGACTTCCCCAGTAAACAAATGTTAAATAAAATAAACAAATACATTTTGTGAATGATTGATGCTATAATTGCTGAACCTCATTGTATTTCAGTTACCATTGACATTACATCATTGGAAACATTATCTATTTTAGTCTTGCTTCTTATTCTAGGTGCTCAAATGGGATCTATATTGTGTTATATGACATTGGCAACCTTCAAACACTGGACCCCACCCAGTTTGGGTTTGTGAAGTGCCGATCTTGTCTCCTGAACCTGATTGACTTCTTCGAATCAGTCTCCAGAGCCGTGGACAAGGGTAAGGCGGTCACACAGCCTATCTGGACCTTGCCAATGCCTTCAACACCATCCCCCAATCTGGAATCATAGATAGACTTACTTAGCTGGGCATTAATCCCTACATCACTCGATGGGTTGCCAACTGGCTTACTGACAGAACCCACACTGTAAAAGTAGCCAACTTCAGATCCAGCTCCAGACAAGTGACAAGTGGAGTACCTCAGGGTTCAGTCCTGAGACCACTCTTGTTTGGCATCTACTTCTCTGAATTAAAGACCAACACTAAGGGACTTTGGCTAACAAAGTTCACAGATGGCTGCAAACTGGAAGTCATTACTGAATCTGCAAATGATGTGGATACTCTACAAAAGAGCCTTACAGAAACAGATGCTTGGTGCCAAAGCCATGGGCTCAAGCTCAGTGCAAAGAAATGTATAGTTATCCCCTTTGGGAAAAAACATGTACCCATGAATTACCACATAGGTGGCAGTACACTAAATACTGAAAGTGTGATAAGAGACCTAGGGACACAGGTGGACAGTTGTCTCACCTTCAATAACCACATTGCTACAACAGTCAGGAAATCCTTCTATGTGGCACACCTCATCACTAAGGGCTTTTCATCCAGGAAAAAGGAGGTCATTGTCCCACTGTACTCATCTCTCATTAGACCCATTATAGAATACAACACCCCATTTGATATGTACCTCTCAAGACAACTGGAAAGGCCACAGAAATACCTCACTAAAGAAGAACGCAGGCCTAAAGCAGATGCCCTATGCTGACCACCTTAAAAAACTCCAGCTATACTCTGTCGCATATCATCTACTCAGAGGCAATCTCTGCTTAAGATACAAGGCCATGTCAAACCCAGAGCTGTTGGACATGCTACACTTAAAAAAATCCCAACACCTCAGAGCCACACACTCCAGGGATCTAAACCTTGTCATCACAATAAACAAAACATGCTGGAGGGATAGTTTCTTTACCCAGAGACTCCCCATACTCTGGAATAGACTGCCCATACATGTCAAGCAGAGCACCTCTCTGGCCCTCTTCAAAAGGAACCTTGATGACTGGATGGGAGAAAGGAAATTCACCCTGGGGATCAAGTCAGTCACCCTGCTAGACAGGAGTCCTGGGAAGTAAATAGTGTGGGAAGAAATAGCCAGGGAATTGTTATGGCTAGGCTAGTATATGCCCTAGGGCCGATAGCCTAGTACCAACCTATGAACCTATGAACATCTTTTGATGTCTAGGTTTGAAAGACAATAACATTTGCTAGAAAACAAAATTGTTATTTGTTGGAAGACATAGCTTTTAAACATGAAAACAAACAGTACCAGTAGTCAAGAAAAGCCTCCTAATTTTGAATCAAGCTTTCTCAAGAACACAACTACAGTGCATGAACATTAAGCCAATATAATTTTAATATTCTTGTCTGGCACCTTTTTTTTTTTTTTTTTTTTTTTTTTTTTTTTATCTGTGGCTGTATATATCTGCATAGGAGAAAAAACAAAATGATTTGGACCCTATCCCTATCTTCTTATGATAAAAAAGCAACAAGATGCTTATCAGAAATCACACAAATTAACTTAACAATGGCATTCTACCTTATGTTATGGAAAGAACACTGCTCTATACTTCTGTGCAATTAAAATTACATACTTTAAGATAAGGTTGAAACCTAAATGAAATCTGATAGCTAAATAAATGCACCATCGCCCCATCAGTTAGTACTATAAGCAGATGTTAACTCTACCCAGACTCTGGCATTGTTATTTCCAGACTACAATGTACTCTTTGTTACTGTACGTCATCTTATTTTGGGAAGGAGAAAATGTCAAGGTCTTGTTTTTAATTTTGAGCAAATATCTTATTTACATACTAACACAGACGGAGATAAAGGCAGACTGATTTTTAATGCTTTTATTTTATTTTAAGATGGAAATGCTATTGCATGCACAATCAATTCAAAAATGGACATTGAAGTACATTTTTAATCTTAACATTGCAAAAGTGCTAAATATTTCATGCTCTATATTCTTATAAAAATATGTTGCAAATGTAAGCCTTTATGGGCATAACAATTTCATAGCAATCATCACATTCAAATTATATAAGGGGATTATATATAATTTGCCTTAATGACCTGTAAGTCATATATCCTGTATATATTTGTATTCTGTAGAAAGTGCAAATGAACTATAAATTATATATATATTTCACCTAAGGAGTGAAATGTTCTGACATTGAAAATAAGCTGTTACGAAATGTTTGTGAAGATAGAGGCAATAAATTTAGCATCACAATTGAATCGTGTGCAATTTTTAACATTTAAAATGAAAATCTAAGTGTTGTGTACAAACGAGTATTATTTTTATACAGTGTCTCCCTGGTAAGTCCACTGGACATAAGAGTCCCTTTTTAGGGTGCCACAACAGCCACACGATGGTGGTCTATTTCATTGGGCTTCACTTAGGTTTTCTCTGTGTTTTACTTTGTTGGACTTTATCTCCTTTTGTGGTTTACTTTGTTGGATTTTACTTGGATTTTATTAAAGCGTATGTATTTGCTAGACAGCCTGGTGGCTGCACTTATTTATGTTGTGCTTTATATATATATATATATATATATATATATATATATATATATATATATATATGATGTGTGTGGAGTTAAGAGCTTTGCAGGATCTCGAGGTAATTGCAATTAATATCAAGCAGGCCTATTAAATTCTGTGATACGCATCTTCTGCTAATTTTTTTTTCTTGTATATGTGTTTGTGTGTGTGTGTGTGTGTGTGTGTGTGTGTGTGTGTGTGTGTGTGTGTGTGTGTGTGTACAAGTGTATATGTGTGAGTGTATGTCTGCAATCTCTGTGTGTGAGTTTGTGTAGGGGATTTCTGGCAATCAAACTTATATTTCACATACAGAGAAGAGGGGATTTCTAAATGTCAGTATAGCCGCTTCACAGAGTTTATTGTCAGGTTTCATGGAAGTACTCAGTATTTCTTTTATTGTATCACCGATATGGATCTAATTGGAGTAATACTCATTTTTCAAGAGTTGAAGATTAATATGTTATGTATGTAGTATTTTAAAACTGGGGAATTCCAAAAAATGGGAGTAAAGTGGAAAGTTACAAAGGATATAGGATTCTTTTCCCACAATTATGCTATGAAATAGGACCTTAAGACTTGTCCTCCTCAAGTCTAAAAGATGAAAGATGATGACTTTTACAGCTACATAATATTTGAGCACTAATGAAAGCTTCATTCTCTCCGTATGGTATGTCCACTACTTAGCTTTATTGCTCTCTGGAAAGTTTAAGTTGAGCAATGTTTAAGCCTTTGATTGCAAAAATGAACTGAAGAAGTTAAGTACTGTGATGGAATGATCATAGATATTGTGGAATATTGTGGCTCTTTAGAATGATATAAACCTCACAGTTTCAGGGTTCAAATCATGATTTCTGGTCACTGTCTGGAATTTTTAAGTTCTCAGTGGTGACAGCTCTAATGGTGCAAGCTGATTCACCAACTTTCACCGCATGTGTTCTGTCAGTGAGCCAGTTGGTTACCCATCTAGTAACGTAAGGGTTAATCCTCAGGCTTGGAGAGTTTTTCAATGATACCTGCATGGGGGATTGTGTCAAAACCCTAGGCCAGATCAGGATACCCAATATGCACAGTCTTACCTTCATCCAGGCCTATCACACAGAGTCTATGGGCTGTGACAACATCACAGATTGCCTATTGCATGACTCAGCAAATATACCTTCCTGACACAGTTGAATACACACTTCAATGCACCCTCCACACAGCCTATGTTCCTGTAGAAGAGTGAGCATTAACATGCATCCATGTGAGTTGGGGGACAGCACCAGATACATGTATGTATAGACACATGCTGACTCTCCTCGTCTGTGAAGTAGATCAACATGTCATCATGGACATTTTGTAAATGGACACTAGTAATATCCCAGCTATGTGCAATATACCTGTGTGAGTTGTTAATACTACATTATGTCTACTACATCTGTTAGATGTCCTCAAAGAGGTTATCAAGGGCATGCATGATGACAACATTAACATCCTTTTGAACTTGACAAGCACAAGGCATTGGACACATATCCACACTGAGGTGATCAATCAACACCATCAGATGTAGCCATAAACACATATATCACCAAGTGAGGAGACCATTGTATCACATGCGTTGCATCTAAATATGTTAAAATGTGTGAAGTGAACTATATGTCAGGTCTAGTGTTCAGGCTGTCTGCTAGGCCCTTTGCTGTCTGTTATTTAAGTCACAAACATCAAAAATGGCATACACATCTTGTGCCTAAACAGCCTTCTGAAGGACTACAGATTGTGGGCTATCATTAACTCCAACTGTGATATTAGTATAATACAGACAGTATCAATACACATCAAAGATTGCTGCCACAGCCATGACAACACCTGCAAAGACACAAAAATATGGGGATATTTGTTACATCAGGGAAAACAAACACACAACCCAAGTATATTGTAGACATCACACACTAATTAGACCAATAGGTATGTGATGAGCTGGGAAAAATGTGCAGCAGGTAAGGGTGATAAAGGATAGTGAGGGAAACGTACTCACAAGTGGGGAGAGTGTGTTGAGCAGATGGAAAGAGTACTTTGAGGGGCTGATGAATGAAGAGAGTGAGAGAGAAAGAAGGTTGGATGATGTGGGGATAGTGAATCAAGTAGTGAAACAGATTAGCAATGAGGAAGTAAGGACAGCTATGAAGAGGATGAAGAATGGAAAGGCTGTTTGTCCAGATGACATACCAGTGGAAGCATGGAAGTGCTTAAAATAAATGGAAGTGGAGTTTTTAACCAGATTGTTTAATGAAATCTTGGAAAGTCAGAGGATGCCTGAGGAGTGGAGAAAAAGTTTGTTGGTGCTTATTTTTAAGAATAAGGGTGATGTGCAGACCTGTAGTAACTACAGAGGGATAAAATTGATCAGTCACAGCTTGAAGTTATGGGAAAGAGTAGTGGAAGCTAGGTTAGGAAGGGAGGCGATGATTAGTGATCAGCAGTATGAATTCATGCCAGGAAAGAGTACTACCATTGCAATGTTTGCTCTGAGAGTATTGATGGAGAAATAAAGAGAAGGTTGGAAGGAGTTGCATTGTGTATTTGTGGATTTAGAGAAAGCATATGACAGGGTGCCTAGAGAGGAGTTGTGGTATTGCATGAGGAAGGTGGGAGTGGCAGAGAAATATGTAAGAGGGGTATAGGATATGTATGAGGGTAGTGTGACAGTGGTGAGGTCTGCGGTGGGAGTGACAGATGCATTTAAGGTGGAGTTGGGATTACATCAAGGATCAGCTTGACAGACAAGATAAGACAGGAGGCCCCATGGACTATAATGCTTGCAGATGACATTGTGATCTGTAGTGAGAGTAGGGACCAGGTTGAGGAGACCCTGCAAAGGTGGAGATATGGTCTAGAGAGGAGAGGAATGAAGGTCAGCAGGACTAAGACAAAATATATGTGTGTGAATGAGAGGGAGGATAGAGGAATGGTGAGGATGCAGGGAGTAGAGTTGGTGAAGGTGGATGAGTTTAAGTACTTGGGATCAACAGTTCAGAGTAATGGTGAGTGTGGAAGAGAGGTGAAGAAGAGAGTACAGGCTGGGTGTAATGGGTGGAGAAGAGTGTCAGGAGTGATATGTGACAGACAGGTACCAGTAAGAGTGAAAGGGAAGGTCTACAAGAGGGTAATGAGACCAGCTATGTTATATGGGTTGGAGATGGTGGCATTGACAAAAAAGCAGGAGTCAGAGCTGGAGATGGCAGAATTAAAGATGTTAAGATTTGCACTGGGTGTGGCAAGGATGGACAGGATTAGGAATCAGTATATTAGAGGGTCAGCTCGGGTTGGATGTTTTGGAGAGAAAGCCAGAGAGGCGAGATTGTGTTGGTTTGAACATGTGGTGAGGAGGGATGCTGGGTATAATGGGAAAAGGATGCTAAGGAAGGAGCTGCCAGTTAAGAGAAAAAGAGGAAGGCCTAATATAAGGTTTATGGATGTGGTGAGAGAGGACATGCAGGTGGTTGATGTGACAGAGCAAGATGCAGAGGGCAGGAAGAAATGGAAACAGATGATCTGCTGTGAAGACCACTAACGGGAACAGCCGAAAGAGAAGAGGAATAGGTATGTGACCTGTATCCTGGGGTAGATGTTATATGAAACATCCACCAGCATGCGACCACAGTGCTGCCTACTCCCTTGCATGTAACGCAACTACTGAGTATGTGAAAGACATCCACATCACAGGCCATGATACCTACACAGTTCACAGCCTTGATGACACTGATAACTGCACCCTTCTTCATGTACCCCACTACACATCTTCCAGTGAGGTGTAACTGAAGTGTACCAACTTTGCCACAGTGAGCTGTTACACATCTTACTGGCTATACCAAGGTATTCTTTTTGTGACATATACATTATTGTCGGATGGTGCATAAACCCCAACATCCCCATCATGTTCTTACACTAGATGCATGTGTGATACCTGTTCCGATATGCACATAGTACATACATAGCTGTCTGACAGCATTAATGGTATGGGTAACATTTGTGACAGTGTAGATTGTACTATATATATATATATATATATATATATATATATATATATATATATATATATAGAGAGAGAGAGAGAGAGAGAGAGAGCGATGCCATGCATACCAGTCAGCTATCCTTTATTGATCGTACTGTCACATACAGGTATAGCAGCAGATGTTACAGTGCAAGGACAGTGTGCATGAGTGACCTCATTGAGTGGGGACATGTCATAATACTTGTACAAGTGTGTTTGTGCAGAACCATCTCTGATCACTCAAAATCATATATGTTATGTCAGAGATATGAGATTACTGGTGGTATTATTCTGATATTGTCCATGATTTTGTGTGCTTCTTTTACTGTTGTCCATGCATTTGTACCTGTGTTCCACTTGCTGGAGACCTCTGCTGACATTACATTCATATTTAGGCAAATCAGTTTGCATAGCTTCACAATATACATCCTACCCCATTTGCATATAACATCCTTGATAGATGTCCTCTGCATTGTTCATGTAAGGATGCTTACCTCAAACAGGCATCTTCCCCATAGCTATGTCATCTTGTGTGACAGTCACATAATACACATTTTCACTGTGCAGTCCCTACTGCACCATATTGATATGTGATTGGTGTTGGTACTGCAACTGTCTTCCATTAACATGCCGTCCTTTGCTGTACATTAAGTAGTTTCACCTGTCCTCTTTCCCCGTGCTCATTCCTGCAATTCATCTGCTTACCCCTACTCAATAGACAGACTTCTCCTGAGTGTTTATTTTACATGGCAGTCCATGTACACTTACAGATCATTTACACAACATTGGTACACAATGCCAGGAATGGGATTTCACAATATTCTGCAACATATGCACTGTCCTGTACATAATAATATCATACCTCTCAACTGTCCAGATTTTCACAGATGTCCAGATTTTGGGCTTATATATTTTAGTCTGTTCCTTATAAAAAATTGTGGTTTTCTGCTATATCACTGGGATGATTTCAGGACTGATGTCACTAAATAATTACACACATTTGAGTTTCAGACTTCAAATCCTTCAGAAAATGTATCTTAACATGAACCTTGTCATTCTGGCACATTTCTAAGTTTCTTCGGTTCCACCAATAAGTGCCCACAACTGCCAATAGATGATAATTCCACAGTTTATTAACAAACAACAACGACTGAATGATACTGAACGCACAACACTAAAAGCACTGAAAACACAGTGAATGCGGTACAAAGTTAAGCGCTTTCAGCCAAATCAGCTGGCCTTCATCAGAACTAGAGCGTATTACTATTACGCTGTTTAAATAACTTCATTGGCGCCAAAATCCATATCACATTCCTTAAAGTTATACTAACCATATGTTGCATATTTAACCTTAAAGTTCATTAATATTCATTATATCATCAAACTGAAACACTGTATTTAAAAAGAAAACCTGATAAAAAATATATGTATATACTTCTTAAAAACTCAATAGTTGTTTCATTGTGACTTGACCTTTTTAAACATTATTTATTGTTGCCTTAATACTGCTATGAATGTTTGTATGAAATATAAAGATGATAATAAAATTAAGAACTACTAATAAATAAGGAAATATTATGAATTAATTACTTGCATGTGGATAAGGGCTTAACTATTATTACAAGTTAATCATACAGAAATTATTACTGTTCAAAAAATACTAACTAAATACTATATAAATAATTAATAAATACATAAATAAATATTCAATTTCTTATATTACACATTATTAATTTCATAACTGGTCTATAATAACTTATTAATAATTAATTTATAAAAATTCTTTAAAAAGTTCATTAAAAAGTTATTTTAAAAAGTTTTTTTGACAAATTTCTTTTAACAATATAACAAAGATTTTACTGAAATACTTTCGTTCAATCCTGGTGGAGTGGTGGCATCAAACCATATTTGCCACCAAGTCTCCTTGTATGCCAATATGCTCTTAAAATCACCTCCTCTCGGGTCTATTTCTATTATATCAAGTATACTAAACTTGAATTGATGTTCAATCCCTTTACTTTCTACATGTCGATATAAGGCATTCATTCTATCTTTGGTCCTAATGCTATAGGTATGGTCATATATACGTTTCTTAATACATCTTTCTGTTCTTCCAACATAAAAACTTGGACATATCTCACATTAAGCCAAGTATATCACCATTTTGGTATTACAATTTCCTTGTTTACATCGTATAATAGTTCTATGTCCATTCTGTAATATTATCTTATTATTCTGTGACATATAGCTACATTGATTACATGATCCATATTTCCTGCTTCTGTTATTGTTGTATATAAAATTTCTTTTCCTGTCAATATTTTTATGTTGCATTAAAAACTTCATATTACTTCCCATTTTGTAAACAAAATTAGGCTTAGTACCTAATATTCTAACCAGACTCATATCTGGACTGATTAAATGCCAATATTTGTAGATAATTATTTTAATTTTATCCACTCCCTTATTATATTGTAATATACATACTCTTTCATAGTTGGAAACTGATTTATTATTAAATATATTGTTACTCAATGAATTCTCTGCTCCCAATAAGGGCTTATATTTAATATTCCATTGTCCAATAACATATTCAATAATCTCATTCATCATATCCGCAGGGTATCCTCTTTGTGAAAAGAGTTTTTTAATAATATTTAATTAAATTTTCATCTCTTCATAATCCAAGACCATTCTAGCTGCATGAATACATTGTCCTTTAAAAACATTATATATAACTTTGTTAGGATGGCAGCTGGAATAGTTCAAATAATTGTTAGAGAAGGTGCTTTTCCTATGTATTTTAGAATGAACATTACCTTTGTCATGATAAATATATGTATCCAAGTATGGTAAGCCTTTTTTGTTAAAGGAATGTGTAAATTTCAAGTAATCATTACTGTTATTAAGAAAGTCTATAAATTGTAGCAGCTCATCCTGTTCTCCTTCCCATATAATGTATATATCATCCAGAAATCTGGAATAATATTTTATTTGTTGGAAGTATTTACTGGGGAATAACATAGTATCTTCCCAAAACAGCATAACCAGGTTGGCATAAATGGGGGCACATGCTGCCCCCATAGCAATCCCCCTGGTTTGCTTAAAATATTCTCCCTCGAAGTAAATGAAATTATTGTCCAATATTATAGACATCATCTCTACTAATAAGCATATCTCATCCCATTCTAGGTTAGTATGTCTCAATAAACTACTATTAAACTACTATTAAAGGCCTCCAGATCTTCTTGTTTTAGGATGCAGGAAAATAAGTCAATAACATCAATTGTCACTATTATAGTATCGTTGTTCAATATTGCTTTAACAGGGAAATTAGATAGGAAGACCCAAGAATCCTTGACCATATGTTTGATGACCGAGTACATATCCTTTAACTTTATGTCTATATACTTGCCCATAGGAAATGTTTTAGAAGAACTACCAGATACTATTGGTCTAAAGGGGGGGTCCTTAGTATCTTTATGTACTTTAGGTATACCTACCAGAGTAGCTACCTTAGGAAATTTAACCTTAATAAACTTATATATTTCATCTGTAATTCTACCTTCTAATAGGTATTCTTCTATATATGAGTCTATACGCTGATAAGCTATATTTAATTCATTTAATGAGATTGTCTCATAATTCCCAGTTAAATATAGTATGTCATATATTTTCTTTGTGTACTGTATATTATCATATAAAACTATACCTCCCCCTTTATCTGGTTTCATTATTCTAATATCACTTTCATATTTAATTTCATAAAGCAATTGTAATTCTTCATATGATAATTGTTTAATGTTTGTACCCTGTTTCAAGTAATTATACTCCTGATATATTTCTCTTGTAACCATCTTCTCAAAAACATCTACAACAGGGTGATTAGGTGGCATAAACATACTCTTAGTATTTATTTGATTATTGACTTCCTTACTCACATAATTATAATCCTTTTTTGGTACATTTTCAAAAAAATATGTCCAAATTAATCTTCCTAATGTATTTCTTAAAATCGATTAATACTTCAGTTAGGTTAAATTTTGGATTGGGTATGAATTTCATACCTTTCTCAAATAAATTAAAATGAACAGTTTCAATAGATGTATTAGAATAATTATAAATATTAAAATTATTATAAGAATAAATATTCCCTTTAATAATTATTTGATTGTTACTATTTTCTACTAATTTATCAACATTTATATTATTACTACATTGTTTATTATCTTTATTATTATTATTATCATCTGAAATATTAAAATACTTTGTTTTATCAGTTTCACTTCTAGGAAAAGAAACTACTTCTTTTTTCTGTTAATACTGGTTGTAATTCTTTTTCCTGTAAAAATTCTCTTTCTGATTGGTTCTCTGATATGGTTGACCTATATCTCTTGTGTGTCTCTGAAAATCCTGTCCCTCATATTGTCTTCTTAATCCATATTGATCCTGAATATTATTATTATTATTTCTACTATTATTATATGTATTATATTTATATTTATTATAGGCAATATAACCTTGTACATCACTCTTTCGGGGACTGGGCCAATTATAAGCTGTACCTTTATTGTACTGTTCCCTGTCCCTTAACAATTTATTCTGTTTATGTTAGCTTATTTTAACAACCCATTTCTCAGCTTCCACAAATTGTCTATTATATAATTTTAACCATTCCATAAATAATAAATCATTCACAATACAGACATTAAGTTTTTCAGCTTCTTGTATCAGCATACTCAATCTTTCATCATTATACTTAACTAATAATCTCATATAATTAAATCCACACTCGTCAAAAAACATATTAAATTCATGTTTTCCAGTATTAGTCAGATCTAAACCCATGGGTAACTTAAAAAAATCTAAGACCCATGGGAACTATCTTATTATCTATACATTTTGATAAATACACATTGTCTATTTTCAGTCCATTAATAGTCTTAAGTTTCTTTCCCAAAGCATAAATCATAGTTTTTAAACACCCAGTCTCTTCTATTGCATCAATTTGTGTATTGGCAACAATATTCCTTCCTTCCTTAAGGTCAGTGTCACAATTAAATGTTAGAAATTGATTAAAATGATTCTCTTTTACATGTTCAGCTGAACAAGCGGTAGATGATTGTACAGATTTGCGTTGTGACAAATTTCCTTTACTATCTTTAATGTTATGTTCAGTGACCGCTGAATATATCTTGACTGGCAATGCTCATTTAGATTTAGTGCCTGTCCTTTTAGCCTCTAAGTCAATATCATATAATGAAAAGTCAAAAGTAAAATCTGTGATATTGACTTGGCTACTAGACAAAGGAACTGTGATATCCAGCGTATTATATTTACTTTTATTAGTTACTTTTTGCCCATTAGGTATATCTAAACTGTCATTAAAAGGCTCACCTTCACTGTCGTGCGCATAGCTGTTTGGTTTATTAAGCAATGTTGTCTCACTCGGAGCCCTTTGTTGCTCTTTCATATCCCCTTTTATATCTTTCTTCCGAGAAGCACACGACAGTTGGCAGCCTACATTATTGCTTTCTAACATGGAATGCGCCGATAGTGTCTTGCTTTGTTTAGAAGCATTATCGCCAGGCAAAAGTTTGTTGACATGGAGAGCTAACAGTTTAAGTTCGCCTTTCAGTTTGACAATTTCCTGTTTTAGTTGATTTAAATTTATGTGCGTATTCGTATCAGTGTTATTTGACTCTACCATAACCTGAGAGTCCATATTCAAAGCAGTAGCACTGGTGTCTTCCGTATTTAAGGTCGACATCAGAATGAAATCCACTCAGGTACTAAGAAATCTTCGGATCCACCAATAAGTGCCCACAACTGCCAAAGGATGATAATTCCACAGTTTATTAACAAACAACAATGACTGAACGATACTGAATGCACAATTAAACACTAAAAGCACTGAAAACACAGTGAATGCGGTACAAAGTTAAGCGCTTTCAGCCAAATCAGCTGGCCTTCATCAGAACTAGAGCGTATTACTATTACGCTGTTTAAATAACTTCATTGGCGCCAAAATCCATATCACATTCCTTAAAGTTATACTAACCATATGTTGCATATTTAACCTAAAAGTTTATTAATATTCATTATATCATCAAACTGAAATACTGTATTTAAAAAGAAAACCTGATAAAAAATATATGTATATACTTCTTAAAAACTCAATAGTTGTTTCATTGTGACTTGACCTTTTTAAACATTATTTATTGTTGCCTTAATACTGCTATGAATGTTTGTATGAAATATAAAGATGATAATAAAATTAAGAACTACTAATAAATAAGGAAATATTATGAATTAATTACTTGCATGTGGATAAGGGCTTAACTATTATTACAAGATAATTATACAGAAATTATTACTGTTTAAAAATACTAACTAAATACTATATAAATAATTAATAAATACATAAATAAATATTCAATTTCTTATATTACACATATATTTTTTATCAGGTTTTCTTTTTAAATACAGTGTTTCAGTTTGATGATATAATGAATATTAATGAACTTTAAGGTTAAATATGCAACATATGGTTAGTATAACTTTAAGGAATGTGATATGAATTTTGGTGCCAATGAAGTTATTTAAACAGCCTAATAGTAATACGCTCTAGTTCTGATGAAGGCCAGCTGATTTGGCTGAAAGCGCTTAACTTTGTACCGCATTCACTATGTTTTCAGTGCTTTTAGTGTTTAATTGTGCGTTCAGTATCATTCAGTCATTGTTGTTTGTTAATAAACTGTGGAATTATCATCCTTTGGCAGTTGTGGGCACTTATTGGTGGAAACGAAGATTTCTTAGTACTTGACTGGATTTCATTCTGACATTTCTAAGTTTAAACATGCAAATATGTAGAACCTGCCTCTATTTCTGGATCATTGTCCCCCCAGTTATGTTATGCTCTGTCCAGATTTCATACTCTAAGAGATTGAGAGCTATGGAAACTTATACGTTAGGCCCTGGAGATCATTGTGGCATTCCGCACAAACACACTAACCAACTGTGCTATGATGTAAACAGGATTGCTCTCCATGTTACTTTACATGGTTTTCTGCCCAGCAACACTGTTGCCAGCCATGAAACCACGCTTATTTATATTTAAATGTGGTGTGCAGCATGAATACGTAATTAGCATTGCTGCTCACTTAAAGTCCATGAGGGCTTTGCATAAAGTCTACATGGAATTTGCTGAATTCTAGGGACTATTTCTCCTACATCCCCACAAGAGACCTGTGTTCTTCTGATGAATTGTAAGTAAGTATATGTAAGGTAAATAATAAATCAGGGCACTCACTCTACTCCTGTTACATCATCAAACTGAAATGTCAACACTATACAAGTAAAAGTGACTAACGAACTCCCAAGCTATCGAATCCAGCTCAAACAATACTTTACCCCTTCCCAGTCATGCTCATGTTCATTGCCAGTTTGAGACCTCTAGTGAAAGTACAAATATCTTATGATCTATTGCTAACTTTTTCTCTTTTGTACTCAGATCAATACGGCCCTAACAATTTTCTCTCCAGCATTTGAATCACTACAAGTCTCTTGACTTACCTCTTAAACACTACTTCTTATCTTGCCTTCCTGTTTCTCTCACTGCTCCCATTCTCCATTCTACCACTCTGATCTATTCCTTATATACCTAAGTTATAAACCATCCAGATACACAAGTAAGGAACAGGCAACATATATAGAATGAATAAATTACCCTACTCTCTGTTATATGCTATTACTACTGTCCCCTGTACAATACTAATATTGCCCCTCCTACATAATTTTATAACTATTTATCAGTTATACTCTTCATTATATCTCTTGAATTCTTTGCAAACCTTTCTGTATTGAAATGTAAAAATACTAAATTTCTTTAAAACAATGTTTTACCTTATACAGTAGAAATCAATCCACTTTCTGCAAGAATTTAGAGCAATTAGTAATGTACAGCCTTCTATATATCAATGTAAATACTTCACTGTATGTACCTGTCTTGTAGCTATGTTTGATTTTCAGGGAAATGTAACTGTTCTTTTTTCTGAGAACTATCAGAAATTAATTTGTTTATATAAATATACTGTAATGAAGTTTTTCTCCCAGGGCCTCTGCTAAAATGGGCACTGCCTAGTTGGACTTTCCTAGACCAAAAAAACAAACAGACAAATAAATAAATAAATACATAGATAAACAAATGTATAAATATGTTCAGAAAAACTACATTTTTCTGCTAGTCTAGTGGTGCAGAAACAACATCTCAACCTGTAACGCTAGATCCTTAGAATCAACTAGAAACAAATGGAGCCAGATGACCATCAAGAAGGTTGGTCTGAAAGTTTGACGACCAGCTTGTCTATATCAGAATGAAGGTATGCACTCCATTTAGCACTATGTTGTTCTCTAGAAGAGGTTGAGAAGCAACACTATTGTCACTGAGACCTGTGTCTTCATTGAGAGAAATTCACATGTTAACACACAATGCATTGGAATGTCCATGCTGATTTGCTTATATTTTTGCATGCCTGCATCTCAGGAAGATACAGTAGGGCATACACAGCCTCCCTTTAATTAGAAGAGGATGCTTCTGAGTTGAGTCACCTTGGATTTCCTGTCCTATGAGGATGGATAACTGCTCCTCCAATTGTGATGTCAGGTTAGTGGCCATTCACTTAAGAAAGTAACATGGCCAGGGTAATTTGGAGGAAGAAATGAATATCTCTTTTTTATTGTCATTCCAGCCAAAGAGATCAAAATCAATAAATATTTTTCTTAAAAGTGTGAAAATATAAATAATTCCAACTCAAATATAAAAAGATGATACTGAAAAGCATTACAAATTAAAGAAAGAAAACCACATAATACCAAAACTATAACATTTTCATTATGTAGTAATCATAAGTTATGAATGCTATTTTTCAAAATGTATCTAAAAAAATCTCAATTCTGATCAAAATGCAATTAGTATTATTTCCTATATTTCTTGAGGTATTTTTTATGATTATTTCCTTGTTTTACTTTATTTTAATGACATGAAAAAATTTGTGAAAAATGAAGATTGTGACTATTTGATTCTTTGATTATAACTTTTCTTGCTCACTTAAGCCTATAATGCCAATTTTGTATACTTCCATTCCTATATGCCCATTCCTCCTTATGGTGTCCAGAACATTTTTGGGTTTGTCTTGTTTAACTAAGTGACTTGCCAGCTAACAATAGTCAGTATTAGAAATGGCAAGAAGTTATTAAGAGAATGACACTAAGACTGTTAGTCTAGGATGTCCTGCTGTGGAAAAAGTAAGCTTTGTTTGCCACTTATTATTCATATTTTCATATTTATGTTCATACTTTCAAAATTGAGAGACCTACTTTTTATTCAGGTATATGGAATGAAATGTCAATGTGGGAGAAAGGACAGTACTGAAAATGTTGGTTTGTATCACACTATATGTGAAATTTTGCATGTTGTTTTTTAGTAATTATGAAAATAAGCAATATTTCCGTATGTACTTAAAACTTTAAAAAACAAGTGGACTTACAAACTGTTGCATGACATTAGGTAAAACCTTAGATGTTTTTGAATAAATTTGTCTTTGATATTTGCACTGTAAGTTGTACATCATGATTGATACCCACCTTTATTTGTATTGCTAGTTATACAATTAAACACATTTTCATATTTATGTAAGCATCTCAGAAAACACGCACTATAGAGGAATTTCTTGTTGTCATGTGAAAGTTTATGTCTGGTTTATAAAAATGTTCCAACAATATATGTCCAGATATGAAACTTTTGTGAAAATTTAGAAAGAAATATAATTTGGGGTTTGTGTGCATTATAATATATTATAGTATGTATGGAAAAGGCTATGAATGCACTATTATCACTCTAAATAATATCTAAATAATATCTCTTACTAATAACATTGCCATTTCTATAATGTTTATTGCTCAGAAATTATTTTCATGTTTATCTTATGTGCTTTAAGTTTATTTTTCAGAAAATGCTCAGGAATGCAAGATGTGTATAGGCTGCAGACATTCCACATCACATAGATGCTAGCAAGATAATTATAACAAAGTCCAAAGTAGAATGTTTCAATATGTCATATAAATATATTAGAGTTTAAATAAATGAATAATTGTATTTCCAGCATTTTATAGGATGCCAGTATATGTTCAGATTTTTTTGCAGTCCTATCTACAGTTTTCTTTATAGGGGTTCTGATACAATGTATAGAGTAATGCAGAAAAATGAACTACACAGTAAAATACAACACCAACAGCAACAACAAATAGCTAACCAAGGATGGTACAGTAGATACTATAAAATGTACAGTCACAAGTTTTCAGTTTTTAATAACGATAGTTTTGTGTTTCCTTAAGAGTATAATTCTTAACAAATGAACACTGTATCAATAATGTTGTGACTGTGTTCTGTTGCACTATCCAGTAGTGAGACTGTTCTGTCATAGTAATGGGTAGATTTGTGCAAAACTTATTGAAGCTGTTAATATATACCAAGTGGAAAGAATTACAATCTCCTTCTGACACCAGAGATATTTAGAGATCCTGCAGAGTGACTTAGTGGGGTTTTATCACCAGAATCCTGCAGTATCTCAGGGAAGACATATTCACTGCTCTCGCATCCTAACTAATTTGAGTGATACTTGTGAGATTAATATTGCGATGGAGTAATTGAAATATCTGAGAATGTCCAATGCTCCTGCTAGGTCAGTAAATTCATACTATTATTTGAGTAAGGTATGATAAAGTGAAATAAAGATGTGCAAGGATGTTCAGGTATCTAATGAATACAAAAATTCTAACATTAATATAAAGACCTTGATCAAATTGTCTTTATGGGCCAAGTTCTCCTGAACTTGAAGTATACTAGAATATGTATTAGACAGGTATACTTGAAAAGTGTGGTACAGTAAAGTCCACATAGTGCCTTCAATATGTGCACTGATGTTGTGATATATGCTTTACCAAAAATACCTCTCTTTCCTACAAAAAGAATATACAAATAAATACATAAAATGTATTATTAAATGCATGTTTTTTTTGGTTACTAATCTTGATATGTTTTTAAAATGAACTTAAATTCTATAACTCACAGCTTTCTACTTTGTTGTAGAGGTAAAAGATTCATGGATAGTTTCAGCGCTATTATGTACCTCATGTCATGCTTTGCTTTTCTCATAGGATTAGAGTTTGTTTCTGGATAGCAGTCCATGATCTGCTGAGTAGTACAGAGCTCTAGTGCATACATCATTTGGCAGCAGGTCCTACACACACTCAGAGTGAGTTACAAACATATGGCTACTGAGGGGATTTTAAAAAAGAAATAACTCATTTCAGTGGTATTTCTGTATATTAAACAACCAATGCAGACTAATTTTATTGTCTGTTATTGGATTATACCTGACCTACTATTCGTATTCTTTGGCCACAAACATAAATAGCAACCTGAGTTCCACAATGATCTATTGTGTGTCATTGAACTAATACAGCTTTTGTTATCCTGAAGACAGCATATTCTATGAATATGTCACTCTATAGAGCTATGCTAACTAATAATCTAAATTAAACATACAAACATTAGGGCTTTTGTTATTTTGGCTTTCCTTTTAAATACAAGGGAATCACATTTCTGTGCCAAGACAGTCAAGTAACACTGCTTTTATTGCAGCTGTCAGTTTGCTATAATGTTTCATTAGTCTTTAACATAGTATACTTTAGAGACTTTAATAGTTCATTAACAAAATAGTCAATATTTGTTTAATTGGCTTAATATAGCTTATAATCTTTCTAGCCTGTGGACTACAGTACATATTTCCTAGGTAGCCTATTTTTTTTAAACCACCATAAGCTCAGCACAAACAGAAGTCCTTTAGGAGCAGGTTTCCAAATTCATATATATTTTAAGGGTTATTTTTTATTCCATGGAAGACATTTTAGTGATTCTGAATTCTTTTCAAATGTTAATGCATTAACACATTTGGGCTGTAGAATGTCACACATCTAGCAGTGTATATACATCCTTACTTCCCAAGAACATTTTCTTAAAAAAAAATTAAAAAAACATAAGCCAAACAAATGTAAACATCTTGTGAATAGTAAATACTATTAAAAATGAACAAACAGTAATGTTGTCCACAAAAATGTCTGTGCATTCACAGTAGTAAAGTATTATTTTTTTCCTTTAAAATATCACAAAAATATATACAATATCATGGAAACTGTATAGCTTAGGCATATAATATCAGAATGCTTTTCTACAGCCGGACATTCCTGGGAGTTCAATAAACGCTGTGTATGCTTAGTGCAAAGCCTACATGCAGTTTACATGTTTGCGAGGTGAGCAGCAATGTCAAACTGCCACTTTTTGTCTGCTTCAATCTAGGTATCTACCCAAAAAGGACACAGCTGAAATCAGGTCTATACATAGTTTTTTGCAGCATTTTCTGCTCAATTTCTCCTGAGTGTGATTTTCTACAAGAACTAACTACTTTACATTACCCCTGACCACTTCCGCTCCCCCTCATCCAATATTATCCCAGCAAAGTTTTTTTAAACCCCTGGAGCCATCTTAGCTTACTCACAGCAGCTGCCCATTCTCTTCAGCTCATGGTGTATCTCATTTGACCACAGACCCTGAGAACAGGTTCTCTCTCAGTCACCCACTTGCTGAAACCTTGGCCATTGACCACATCTGCAGTGAAGAAACCAGCCACAAGGACTCAAGGGCTTTAAAAAGAAAATAAGTTCCTGGACCACAGTCCCTGCGAATGGGTTCTCTCTCAGTCCCCCACTTGCTGAATCCTTGTCCATTGATTGCATCTGCAGTGAAAAAAACAGCCACAAGGACTCAATGACTTTAAAAGAAAATAAGTTACTGTATGTGTCTAGCTATGTTTCCCTCTTAGCCTGCTACTGTAGAAAGTAGCTTGCCTAAAGCAGAAATAACTGACTCTACCCACTGCTAGGGATAGCAGCTGCTCCCCACCCCCATCAGCTGTAAATACATTCCCCAGTTAAACTTTTTCTTTTTAGTTATCAGTAAACCAAGATAAAGCTCTAGGTGAATAAAAGGCAACCCAGTAGATACACTGGAATTGCCCACTTGTAAAATAGAGTCAAAAAGGTACTTAAACTGCCACTGTTTGTCTGCTTCAAACTAGGTATCTACTCAGAAAGTACACAGCTGAAATCAGGTCTATAGATTGTTTTTCCCTACTAGATTCTAATAACTCCTAACAATTTGGCTATTTAGACACTTACCCTGCAAACTTTACCCTGGGTGGTTCTAGCCCACTCTGTTCGCTATGCTCACTTCGCTCCACTCCCTGCCCCCTATTCCCACCCACCCCAGTACCTCTATATTTATTCTTAGCCTTAACCCCACCCCTAATTACTACCAATTAGGCTATACCACTAGTCACCCCTCCCCCTACATCCAACACAACCATGCTACTACCTAATATAACAATCCTAACCTGAATAGTTCTAGCTCACATTACATCCTACCAAGGTTCCACACTCACATGCCCCAACAACCTCCACTGTCCTCTCTCAACACCCTCTCTCAAACACTTACACTATAACTACACAACCCCTGCCACCAAAAGCATCATCCCAATACACACACTCCATTACCAAACACCTAATACACTAAAAAATAAAATATCCCTACCATAAGCAATTTACTATGTATATAAAACATATCCTAAGCACCCTCTATAAACTAGCCCTCACTGGAGACATCCATCTAAACCCTGGTCCTCCCAAATCCAACTCAACCACAAACCCTAGTCCAAGCAACCACCCCCCACAACTCAACTCCTAGCCAACAAAAAAACAACAGACCTACTTATAATGTCCCTAAACATCAGAAGCATATGCAATGAAATCCAAGAACTACATGCTAGCATAAGCATATATTCCCCAGATATTCTCTTCCTAACTGAAACTTGGGTCAAACCTCACATCAAAAGTGAGGAAATACTTCCACCTAAATACAACATCCTTCACATAGACAGATTGTCCAAAAAAGGAGGTGGTGTAGCATTGATATTTAAACACAACCTTACTATTCAACTCCTGAACACATCTTCCCCTCACCACAACAATGAAGAAATCCTTTATGCCAATCTCAAACTAAACCCAAACAAAACAATCAATATCATAGGATGCTATTTCCCACCAGGGCAAAATATTACACCCCTAGAAAATCTCTTGAGCTGGGCTACTCTATCTCTGCCCCAGGAAACCATCAGTCTCGGCGACTTTAACATCAACTGGCTATCCTGTAATAACAATCTCCCAACCATTCATCTTAATCTCCATGGGTTCACTCAACTCATCCAATCCCCTACCCAAATCAAAAAAAACCCTAACAATCATACCTTACCTGACTGGATCCTAGTCAACAAAGCCCTTCATGCTTACCTAGCAGGCTACTTACCTGACAGTCTTAGTGACCACTCCCCCACTTTCCTAATTCGGCATCACCAAACAGTCTCAAGCCCATTATCCACGGGCAAATACGGAAGAGGTCCAACTTCAACCCAAACTCCTTCATCTCCTCCCTGCAAAACATTAACCGGTCACCACTAAAATACCTGAACCTAGATGAGGCTGTTCGCGTCTTCAACAGTACCTTCCTCTCCATCCTAAACAGCCATGCTCCTGTAAGAAATGCCAAAGTCAAATCCAGGCTGGCCCCATGGTTACAAAGACCACCAGAACCCTAATGAAATCCAGAGATAAGGCCTAGGAGCACTGGCGACTAACAAAAAGTAACTCAGATAGGCAATCATTCCTTGAACTGTGCAATAAAGCCAAAAAGCAAATAAAATTAGACAAATCCCTCTACTATAAATCCACCCTAAACTCTACCAACCACAACCCTAAGCAATTCTGTCCCCCTATTAACACTATCCTCCACCCAGGGAAGGCTGATTCCCCCCAGCCATCCATCCCCCCCTCCTCCAGCAGTATTGCTGAATCCTTCAACAAATACTTCCCTAAAACTATAACATCTCTAAACATACACTTCCCTACAACAGCTCCCCAACCCCTAACCCTAAACCCCCCACTCATCTTTTCTTCTTCACCTCAGTACCTACCTCCAACATAAAAAGACTATTGTCAAAACTTAAACCCACCAAACTCACAGCTGACAACTTCCTCTCTGAATACTTGAAAACTGCAGCTGATACACTAGCCTACCCAATTCCAATTCTAATCAACCATTCCATGACAGAACGCTATGTTCCTTTGATATGGAAAATATCCCACATCATTCCCCTCCACAAAGGCACCCCCTCCACCGACCTCTCCAATTACCACCCCATTGCTATCCTCTCCCCTCTCTCCAAGATATTTGAAAGAATGTATCAACACCCAGGTCTCCAACTATCTCCTAGCTAATAATCTCCTCTCCAAAACCCAACATGGTTTCAGGCCATATCACAGCACTACCCCCGCCCTGCTTTCCTTCATCAACACTATAATTCTTCACAAAAACAATGGCCTCTTCTCTACTGCTGTATTTCTAGATCTCTCAAAGGGCTTTGACATGGTATCTCATGAGCTACTACTCTCTACTCTCCCCAGCCTCTCCTTCTCGCAGTCAGCCTGCAACTGATTTCACAGCTATCTACATTGATGCCAGCAATCAGTAATCTGGGATGATAACCTATCACTTTGCCTCCCAGTTACTCTTGGAGTTCCCCAAGGGTCTATCCTTGTCCCTCTGCTATTTTCACTTTTCACTAAAAACCCACATACTGCCACCATACAAGCATCTCGTATACAGTATGCAGATGACTCTGCTCTCATCTGCTCTGCCCCCACTCTACCAGAACTACAATAAATCACACAGGAATCATTCTCTTCTGTAGAAAGCTGGCTATCCAATGCTCAGCTCCTTCTCAACCCAAGTAAGACAAAACTTCTCCTGTTCCAACCTTCCAAAGCCACCCAAAACACCCCCCCCCCCATTTCATTATTCTTGCCAAAGACAATACCATCATCTCTCCATCAGAACAGACAAAATTACTCGGTTGAAATACACAACAAACTTAGATTTGACACCCACATATCTCTCACAATAAAAAAAGTTCACAAGACACTTGGTGCATTATATCGAAGCAGCCAATTCCTAACCAAGGTGGCTAGAATCTCCATTGCCAATTCTCAGCTAATCTCCACCCTACTCTATGCATCCCCCATGCTTACCAAACTTAGACAGATAGACCTACACAAGCTGGATGCTTGTTATAACAAAATTGCTGAATTTGCCACTGGAACCTCCTACCGCAGCCATCATTGTATCTCCCTTAAAGAACTAAACTGGCTAGAACTCTCACAACTCCTTCACTTTAATCAACTCACCCTCACTCTTAAACTTATTAACCACACCCATAACATCCCTTCCCTTCAAACCCTTCTCCAACCCTATCACTCTACTAGGCGCCTAAGATCAAGCAACAAAAATCAACTCACTGTTATCAAACCCAAAACCTCAGCAGGAGAAGCCATACTTTCATGTACCATATCTAAACTTTGGAACAATCTTCCACCCTCTATAACTACTCTACCTTCCAGCAGCCTTTTCAAGACTGCGCTGAAATTCCACTTAAATTTGCACTGGCTTTGTCCTTGTTCTAATCCAGACTAACACCCCTACCCTTACCCCCCCAACTAGACTCTTAACCCAACTATACTACCACCACTATTAACCAGAGTCAGAATTAGTTAGTTGTCTTTACATACTTTAAAATCTTGTCTGACAACTTTGTTACTATTATTATAAACAACAAGAAACTATATTAACTCACAACATTTACTGTATATACTGTTGATAATCAATATCTTGTTATTGTATTAAAGCCAACAACCTGTAATGTTGTTTACTATTGCTGCAACTTTGTATCTCTATTTATCATGTACATGAGATGGAGCTTTTCTCCCCAGGCATCCGCTGAAAAAGGACCTGCATCCAGTCGGAATTTCCCTGTAAACAAATGTAAATAAATAAATAAATAAATAACTAAAATTACATATGCATGCCACGTACTACATTTAAACATAAACAAGCATGGTTTTGTGGACAGCAACAGCGTTGCCAGCCAGGAAACTGTGTAAAGCAACACAGACAGCAGCAGATATGTAAACCCATTTACCTATGAGCAAACTAGGTCTGTGGGATTGTGCAGAAAGCCACAATGACTACCAGTGTTTTTAATAAAACAACGTATACAGTTCCAATGCATTACATGAAAGTGTATACAGTGCAGAGCAGTGTGGAAACCTGTTTCTGGCACACTACATAAAAGTTATGTAAATGATCAGCAAAGGTACATAGACTGCATTATAAATAAATAGTTAGGGGAAGTGTGTGTATTCAAAAGGGACACACAGATGAACTGTATGAATGAACACAGGGGAAGAGGACAGGTGAAACATGATAATGTACAGCAGAAAAAGGCATATCAATGAAGAAAGTTGTAGCATCTACACTAATCAGATATCTACATGATAGTACTTGCTGCACAGTTTTTGTATATTATGTGACTGTCACCTAAGCTAACATATCAATGGAGAAAATTCTTTGTGATATAAGGAACCTGACATGTACAATGGAAAGGATACATCAGGGATGGTATAGGCAATGGGGCTTAGGTGCATATTGTGAAGTTGTACAAAATGGGTTTCCACCAAGAGGGACTCATAATAACAGAATCATGGACAACAGTAGACAGAAGCATGCACAATGATGGACTATATCAGAATAATACCACCATTAATCCCATACCTTTGACATAAACTATGCAATTGTGAATGATCTTCGGTGATCATAGATGGTTCTGCAAGAATACACTTGTACAACTGTCATGAGCTGTCAGCAATCTATGAGGGAAATCAAGCACACCTTCCTCAAAATTTAACAAGTGCTCGAGGTGTTAGGAGTGACACTGCTATATCTGCATGTGAGATTATGACCAATCCTGGCTAGATGACAGGTGTGCATGGCATTTATATGGCACAATCCAGACTGTCAGAAATGCAACTCATGCTATCAGTGATCTCATTCAGCTATGTATGTACTGTGTACATCATAGGAACATGTATCACACATATATCTTGTATAACACTTTGATGGGGTTCCTCACCATTAAACACTAATATTTATGTAACAAAAAGAATACTTAGGCATGGCCAATAAAATGTGGGGAAGCTCATTGTGGCAAATATTCACTTGAGTAACCAATCCCTAGAAGATGTATTGTGAGGCACACTACATGAAAAAGGGTACATTGTACTCAGTTATTGGCATGATGAGGCCTGAGAACTATGGAACTATAATGTCCTTTGATGCGGATGTCCCGCACAAACTCAGGAGCTGTATTACATACAAGAGAGTAGTCACCATTGTAGGCACATGCTGGTGGACACTGCACATCCCATCTACCTGATTACACAGGTCACATACCAATCGGTCTGCTCATAAAGGTGTGCTGTCTATATTATAATTGGATTGTGTATTCTCTTTTATAACATAGCATACCCCCTCTTGATTTTTTTGTTCATCTCCTGTGTCTCCATAGCTGTGGCAGCAAGCCTTTGCATGTGTTGATACTGTCTGTATTATACTAATATCACACTTGGATTCAGTGATTGTCCACATTCTGCAGTCATCCGCAAAGCAGATTGGATAAAGGATGTGTAAGTCATTCTTGACATTTGAGACTTAAATAATGAACAGGAAAGTGCCTAGCACAGAGGCCTAAGGCATATACTTGATTACTGTACTCTAGATATAGGTCACTTTACACACTTCAACATATTTATCTGTCACGAATGTGAGCCAGTGGTCTACCCACTTGGTTATATAAGTATTTTTGGTGACTTGTGACAGTGTCTCAGTAATACCTTAGTCTGGATCTGTGTCAAATGTCTTGTCCAGGTCAAGTTAAGCAGGATGATAGTGTTGTCATCATGCATGCCCTTTTTGACCTACTTTAGGACATCTAGCAGATGCAACAGACATGATGTAGCCTGAACAAATCACACATCTTTCATACACAGGCTGGATATTACATGTGTCCTTTAAGAAATGGTCCATGATGACTTGTTGGTCTGCCTCTCAGATGAGGAGAGTCTGGATGTGTATATGCATACAAGCATCAGGAGATGTTCCCCCCACAGTCAGAAGGATGCTGGTTGGTGTACACCCTTCTAAGAGAACATCTTCCATCTGGAGGCTGTGTTGAAGTATGGATCAACAGTATCTGGTAGGTCCATGTTTTCAGTCATGCTATAGGCAACCTGTGATGTTGCCAGCACTCATTAATTCTGTGTTATTAGCCATACAGAGAGCACAGAAGTGCTGCTCTCCTTAGAATCGAAACTGAGTAATGTTTTCATGAATACACTGCTTGATGGCCAGTGCAACAGGGGTGTGATGTGTGAGACAAACCATCAGTTAGCAGATTGCCTGTCTCCTCTGATTGGGTATGTCTGGTGGCATCCACATACAGTTCTGTGCTTAGTTTTGTATACCACTTAACGTGTCAAATTTACTGGAATAAATGGTTTGTGGAAACACCTACAAATACATCATTTGTCATTCATCACATTTTGCATACTGGTACTATGCATACAGTCATACAGCTGTACCAATCTCATGTACTTACACCAACTGTGCAACATATGCATAAATGTGTTTCATGGGAAAGCTTTGTCTGAGCAGTCTCATGCTATATCAGAACATATTAAAGATCAGTTCTTGTGGCTCATGCATAACAACTCCTGACACAAATGCTAATAGTTGCACAATGGTGCAGATGACCACCTCAGTAATACTTGGGTATAACAACACAACTGCACATACAATGATTTCCACAAGGTTGCAATTGTATTAAAACATGTGATACATTGGTTAGGCATATCACAGCATAACAACATGTATATGAGACAAGAATTATGTGACAATGTAATCAATATTAATTTGTGTCACAGAACATGTAATAATGGCATGTAGACATATGCACAACTATGCCATACTAAAAGTGTCACTGTGATGGTTGAATGTGAACTGTGTAGACAGGTGATCTGCTCCATTACAACAATACATGTTCTAATATGCCAACAGTTTACATACAAATGTATCATTCCCTGTCAGCAGTTCTCAGGAGGCATATCACTATAGCTGTTATAGAAGGAACATGTAATGAAATGGTATCAATTGCCATCAATACATTAGCTCTCATCACAGATTGTAATACTCTCTTATAACCATACTGTACATCCACACCTCAATATAGTACTTGTTGATGACAGCAACATTGACATGTCAACTGCTCATAGGGTCATAGGACATTATTAGGCTAATGGCCAACATCACATGAAATCCTAGTCATTATTTTAACATATAAATATAATTCCTATATCTACATTATGGAAAATAGTAAGGCTATTGTGTGTATGTGCATATTTGTTGGATTGCATTACATCCTGCTACTGTTTGTATGAGATATGTGCACCATACCATGATAGAATTGGCAATCACACATGCAGTGATATGAAGATGGCTTGCAGAGCCTCATGGAAGTACTCTGCTTCACGATGTGCATATGCACATTTGACATGAGGACATCTTCCACTCCTCTGCAGGAATGATGCCATGTGGCCAGAGGAAATTGGAGGATATATGGGGTTACATAGTACTGAAATGAAGAGCTATTCCAAAGATCACACGATGATCACAAAAATACCAACAACCACACACAGAGCAGTGGACTGGACCTGATTTGTACATTACACCTGTGTTATAGGCATAGAATATGAATGCCATGCAATGTTACAGTAACAACACCACATATGTCTGACTGTAACTCTGTCATGCTGTACTTTATGGAGTATGACAGCATCATTGTATGCTGAGGAGAACATTCTGGAAGGAGCATAGGGCATGGATGTGCAGTCACATCCCAGTATAAAATTGTCTCAAAAGTGATACTTGTATGTATAGATATGCAAGTTGCCTGATGTCAGATTAGAACACCTATATGGGTAGTTAAAGTAGCTTGCTAATATAGTAGTTAATGTTACTGCCACAACACAGGTTGGTCTTGAATATTGTCAGAGTGCATTTTACACAGGATGACATTATCATTGTAAGCTACAACAAGATGTTCGGAGCTAAAGTTGTCACCATAGTGATTGTTGAATGCACACACACAGTTAACTATTATGAAAACAGAATGCCTACTTAACCATTTACTGCTCAGAGTAATTAACACAAGCACCACAGCACAATTTTGTCATTTATGGTATTGGGGAATACTTTACAGCTGATGACATTAGCAGAGTTTGGAAAGAAGAAGATGGTAATAATAATATCCAACATACTAGTGTAAAATGATCACCAGAATATCAACCAGGTGAATGACCAAACACACTAGTTAACTGCATTGAGAACAGAACTCATACCCATCTAAGCACATAGACTAGAGAACTCTGTATTTATCGTAAGCACCACAGCACAAGTCTGATTTTTATAATGCTGCAGGACAATTTATAGTGGATGACATCTTCACTAGGCAGACATACACACACCAGTTTATATCAGTGAGATTAGAACCCTTAACTAACCAGTTACAGCAGCTAGAGAACTCAGTACTTAACACAAGTGCAGTCGCACAAGTGTGACTTTTACAATGCTGCAGGACAATTTATATTGGATGACATCATCACTGGATGCTTGATAGAAGATATTAGAAGGTCTGAATTAAATGGACATGTAGGCATGTACAACTGTCAAAATGTTAGTCCTCCATGGGATTGTACTGATGACGGCATGATAAACAGTTATGCCCTTGACTATATAGGCACACATGCACCAGTTGATTGCGGTGAGATTGGAAACCTGCCTATCTAGGGAAAACCAATTAAAGAACTCAATATTTCTTGCAAGTGCCACAGCACAAGATTGACTTTTACAATGCTGCATGACAATTTATAGTGAAAGATATAATCATTGGATGTTTGAGAGAAGATTTAGGAGGCCTGAATGAAATGTATGGCTGGCCATGTACGACTGTCAAGATAGTAAAGATCTGCATGATACCAGATTGATTTGTGTGCAAAGTGGAGTGTTTGCTGTTGGTTTTCATTGTGCAGGTATACGTTAAAAAGACAGCTTTTCAAACTGCATGCAAACAGCTGTCAATATTGCTACACATACTGGAAAATCTGAATGTGTATTGCCAGTATAAAGATATACATGGTATATAAGAAATACTTTTTTTTTTATTTATGTAGTGCAGTTGATATATTTGGGAACAAGTTTAAAGTGCATGGGTGCAGATAACACATGGCTCCAGTGAAAGTATGAGCTCTTTCTTTGAAAACTGCCTTCCCTTTGATTGTGCTTTTATATGTACTTTCATGGGATTAAACATCAGTAATTCATGCTATTTGCACTTTTTTAGTGCACCACCAAACAGATTGTTTACTCAATTGATGGCAAAGTGTTTGTGCATGCGAGATACACATTTATGCTGCTTTCCCCATTTGCGCATAGTTAAATGATGAGCAAACATGAGCCTCTGCTTCATTAATAAAATTATGAGAGTTCTATTGATTTGCATACCTGCATGTAAGCACATTAAGCGAGGAGACATAGCAGTCAGCAGTGTGGATAATATTGAGTGTAAGAAACAAACCTGCAGCTTAGCTGACTCTGTGACAGCAAGTCTAAATGCAATGAGAGATTTCTTTTTGACTCCAAATGACGGGTTCAAATCCAGGTGTATCTAATAGTTTTAAATATGTATTTATGATGCAATGAAATAATTCTTTATTTTACTATCACTGTATGTTACCTTAGTTCAGCATGTTTAAGCAGGATTGAGTGGAGGTAACTACACTACTGAAGAGGTGTTCACCATCGTTCAGCACTGGTTTGCAATGCCAAATTCCATGCAATTACATAGGAGAAAAGGTGAAGTGATTCATTGGGTTGTTTTCACTTATGTGTGTGGTGTGTGATTCTATTTTTTGGTCAAATTAAATGTGTTAATATGGGGTATATAGGAAAGTGGTGAAATGTGGGAAAGGGGAAGAACAAAGGGAAAGCTATATATGAATGCGCATGAGGGAGATAGGAAAGAACCATAGCTGTCCACTTCTTCAACAGTGTAAAATGAAAATATCTATAGAATATTCACTGAAGTTGGACTGTCGCCTAAACAAAGAGGGGTTACAACAACTCAATCTTGTTGCACAGCCAATTGGACTGAATCACGTGTGTTGAGCAGACACCTGTGTGAAGGGGAGAGCTATGTATAGGACTTTTTTTTCTTTTTGTGGGACAGATACCCATTTTTTTATTTTTTTACTTCATTATGAGAAGAATGTTGTATAAGGGGCATAGGTATTTCTAGGTCAGGTAAGTGGGGCAGGTGAGGAAGCAGATGCAGAAAAACAGGACAAACAAGACAAGACAGAGTGGCAGGAATGGACACAACAGGTTGGGGGATACTATGACTGGTGATACTGAGGGGACATCAAAAGCCTATGCCCATCAAACACCGGGACAGTGAGAATCTGGTCCTCACCTGCAGGACTGTCATCACTGTTCCCTTACTCTGCTGGCTGTTGAAGTGCTTGATGCCTTCTCCTACAGATCATAAAAGAGAGCATCCTCTCCATCCAGCTTATGTGTGCATCAGTGGTGCTGTGCACGCACCAAGCCTGGCAACTCCTGGCAGGTGATAAAATCCCCCCCTCTGCCACTACTCTAAGAGAGTACCACAGCACCAGCTGCTGGGGTAGTGCTACCTGATATGCAAGGCTCAGGTAGTACATGGGCAGTGAAGGCTGTACTGCCAGGCTGAGCCAAGATCTGCTGGGCATCAATGCAGGAGCTGGTAGTGATGGAGCAGGGGCAGGCTGAGCCATGGGACTTGTCCTCCCTCCTTGTGCTGTAAAGCATTTTATGATTTGTAAGAGATGGATGACATGGAAATGTTTTGACTATACATAAAAAAAGAGGCAAGGGTTGTGGTAAGAAAAAAAAAAGAGAGATAATTAATACTATCATATGTGACATGCAATGTAATATCGCAATAATAAAGTATTTATCTCTACTTTTACATTTAAGTATGCTTCTTAACAACTACAATCTTACAACTTACAACTACAAAGTAATCCTTGCAATGTGCTTATATTGCACATATGCTTGATCAAGTTATATAGATTAAGTTAACAGTAGGGCATTTATTCCAATTCTGTTGAAATTATTGTGTAAAATTTTTAAAGTATTTTACTATATATTTGTTACTTGTGGTATTGGAACCCACAGCATCTGACTAAAGCATTAGACTTGACTCCTACAGTTGGCTTGTGCTACAGACTGAACCACGCATGCTTGCTTTTACAGTTAGTATTTGCTAGTGCTGTACAGAAGAGCAATACTATAGCTAAAATAATAGGTATGTTTTTCTGCATACATACCTTTTGCTTCCCTCAGTTTCTTTAAATGCTCAGAATGGGCCTCCCTGTTCACAAGTATTTCTTGATTGGCTATGGAATAAAAAAAAAGAACAACAGAAGGGCATTAAGCCTACCAGTTTTGCATAAATGCAGTTGCCTATCTAGTTTTAATTTTCTGTATCTGTATACTTACACAGCAGTGAGATATCAACAGTCCTAAACTCATACCAAATAACAAGCCAGTTAGGTGGATGATTTCCAATAAGGTCCAGACAAGATGCCGTAGTATAAATAACACTGTAATTCAAAAACAAATTGTGCCCCAACCTATGCTAACCTATTAATGCATACATGGTAGAAACAGCATATATTCACTTTGGGTTTTGATCAGTCCTGGTTTGTTTATTTGAGATTTTTGGATGACATTTTTATTCTGTGGAAAAAGAACTGGTGAAATAAGGGATGTATTTGTAAAAACAATTAACAACAACAACTCTTTTCTAAAGTTTACCTGTGACCATACAGATGATTGTGCAAACTATCTAGATTTAGCTATATTTAAAAACCAGGTAGAAAATAAAGATTGGTTCCAAACTTTACAGAAAACCAACATTTTCTAATAGTTACCTAGACTATACAAGTTAGCATCCTTTCTATACTAAAAAGAACATAGTGAAGGGTTAGACTGTACGCACAGCAAGAATGTTTTCAGATATTTCCTTATTCAAAATAGAGTGGAACTCTGATTAGCAAGAATGTGTTCAGATATTTCCTTATTCAAAATAGTGGTAGGAAATCTGATTACTATGTTCAAAGAAAGCGGATATCCAGAGAGTTTGTTATTTGATATTGGAGAAAATAATTTGAGTGAATTGGGTAACTAGTACACCCTTTTGTTGAGTGCTAATGAAGAAAATACAGTGAAAACTACACCTGTTGACATTTCATTTCCAAATTCTATGGTTTTACAATACAGTGAGGATTCCACTACCTTGATAGACATAACAAAAAATTGGGTAATGTTTAGAAGTAGTGCTGAGACACGACATTTTAGGTAAAAATCCTACTTTTGTGTATAAAACAGGGCAGAATTTGCAAAACTATTTTGAACATCCCACAAATGTGAATAGTAAAATGATTAATGGAAATAAACAATGTGGGAGATGTAATTATTGTAGTTACATCTTACAAAACAAAACAATGTCTGTAGGTAACATGGAACAGCATATTAGATTGGACAAAGGGAATTGTGGCAGTTCTAGTCTTGTATACATTACAAATTGCTCCAAATGTAATAATTTCTACACTGGGAAAAGTGTTAGGAGTTTACGTAAACGTATATACAAGCACTTGCATGCCATTTAAAACAAAGATGAGAACAATGCTTTATACAAGCATATAAAATATTGTGACTATGATTCAAAATTCTTATTTGGCATTCTGGAAAAAGTTAAAAGGGATGATAAGGGAGGCTTTTGGGAGAACAGAGTAGCGGAATGTGAACTTAAATGGCAACTAAGGCTGAATGCAACAACTTTGCCTGGTATTAATGAACATATAGCTATCTTGCCTGTTTTAAAGAAAAAAAAGCAACAATTTTATGATCTATTCAGTGAAATGTTACTGTTTCTTTAAGGGAACATTAAGTGAGTGAGTCACATGGTGATTTTAAATGATATTTAAATGATGGTTTTATTTTGCAAAATAGTTCTGAAGAAGTTCCTTTGGGGAACGAAAGCGCTTGACCATTTTTTTGTTTTTGAATTAAAGTGTTATTTATACTATGACATCTTGTCTGGACCTTATTGGGAATTATCCACCTCACTGGCTTGTTATTTGGTATAAGTTTATTTTTGCCTTTGGGGACACACTGCTATTTAGTCCTAAACTCATCCAGCCACTGGTTGAGTGTATCCTGGTTGCACATTTTGAGATCATTATAGTGGTGCCTATACTGTTGCCTAGTGTATGAAATGCCAGTTGCACTGAAGACAGCCTTGGCCAGACTATTTCATGCCTCAGATTTGTACTTGGAGCCAATATAGTCCCCCTGCAAGAACCTTCAGCTGTAGCACTTTACAAGGCATCCAGTAAGGATTCTGGACTCCTCAACATCCCACCTCTGCACCATAAATTGGGCAACGTTCCTTCTACCTGCAGACATGTCCAGCCAGGCAAAAAGTAACAGATAATAGTGCTATCCCACCAAATCATGTTTGCTACTAGTCAACAACAATGCCAGCTGAGATTGTCAGATGTTAAGGAGAGAGTGCCAAACAGAGATGAAAGCAGTTTTTGAAACAGGAATTTTAATCTGACAGTTTATATTAGTTTGTAGGCTGGATGCTGCTGTAACTGTTAGTTGATTCAAATTTGCAGACATGCACTGGATGCATAAAGTTTATGACCTGACATTTTTTTTGTGTGTGGCTTCACACACTTATAAAATAAATCTGTACAATGTGGGATTCAAACCTATGCATTAAAGGCAAAACATAGTCTTCAATATAAGGGATTTTTCATTCTAGCTTGTTAGACATGCTCATTATTTATATATAAATACACCTGACTGAGTGAAAGGTTGACCATGTATGTATGTAACCTCATAAGGTCCTGGTTTGTACATTCATGTGTATTTGACTATCATTCAGGTCTGAAGACCGTCCAAGGCCAGAGAATGCCATTATAATTACAGAATCAGAATATTCAGTATACCCTCTGCTATACATATAATTCATATGAGCTCCACTGCTATAAATACTTATTGTTATTTATAATTATGTTTATTTTTTAACTGAGTGGATAAGCATTAATAAAATTGTAATTGTGCTAGACTGGAACCCTGGCTATCACAGATTGTGAGCATTAACTTATACCAGTTGCCAAAGGGAAGGATGAACAACAAGTATAGTTTTTACAGTCATTACTGTGCACAGTCTAAAAGCAACAGGCAGGAACCACACTGTAATATACAAAAACTTTAATACCTCTAGTGCCTTGGCTAAAGCCTTCAAGGAGTATAACAACAATAATAACAAAGCACTATATAAATATGTATTTATGATGCAATATAAATACACCATAAATAAAACCATAATACAATCAGCCAATAAAAACACATATGTAATAATTAAATCAGTAACTTCCAATTACAATCTAAATTAAGACCAGAGGGAGTAATGTGCCAAACTTAAAAATAAAAATAGTTTCCTTGTACAACAGCTTTTTCCTATACACATTTTCTGAATAAAAATTAACTGACACTTTCTCTAAAATAGTAGCTTTCAAACCATAAGGATTAGAATTATGATAGTAAACAAAATGCTTTTACTTTTTTAATATTTCTAACATGTTCCTGTCGTCTAGTTTTAAACTTTCTTTTACTCTCCCCTATATAGACTAAACCACATGGGCTCTGTAGGGCATAAATAACTCCTTCAGTGGTGTTACAGATATATATTTCTGTAGGATAAAAAGAAAGTCCATTAATATAAGGAAAAGTTCTGAGCACATAAACACATAAACAACAATGACCACAAGAATAAGTCCCCATAACATTTGAGGAATAAGAAGGAGTTGCAACTGGTAGAGAGATGAAATTGTGTATGAAACTGCCCCAGAAATTCCTACCTCTTCTATATGATACCCCCAAAAGGGGAGAGAATTAACTCCCTAAATCCCTAAATTTAAACAAATAGTTCCAATAATATGTCACTAAATCCACCACAACAGAACTAAAAACACTACAGGTTTTAACAAAATATATTTTTCTCCTACTTTCCCTCCCTTCAGTAGACAGAAAATAATGTTGACCCCACCACGATCCAGGAAGCTAGCATTAGGTTTAGAAATAGCTCTGCCAGCAGCAGCCTGAACTAATTCAAAATCATAACCCCTAGAGCAAAACATACAACACATCCTATTCTCCTTTATCATTATTACACAGTCTTCTGAGCCTAACACTCTCCCCATATGGAAGTGAAGCTAGCACATATGGGGGTTGACAACTATGCCTGTCCAAAAACTGACCCCCATCATCAAACTTCCTGCGAAAAGAGTTCAGTAACATTATCAGACGTTACATTTAAATTTACATCCAAAAACACAATCTGTTTTCCAACCTGCAAGCCAACAAAATAAAATCCAAACTTATTATTCTGTACCTGACCAAAAAATTCACCTACCTCATTAAACCCTACTTTACAAACAAAAATCAAATCATCCATAAAACAATAATATCTTACCACAAACTTCTTAGAAAAAAAAATCACAGTGATATATTCCAAATCATATAAACCTATAACTAAATTTGCATAGATACCCCCATGGATGTACCCTGTATCTGATGATATATATGATTATTAAACACAAAACAATTATCAGTCAAACAGAAATATAACAATTCCAAAACATAACTGGACTCAGGTGTATTCTCCACAAAGTATTTTACAGCCTGCAAACCAAAATTATGTTTAATATTAGTGTATACACAGCAAACATCCATACCAATAAAAAAACATATCATGAGGCCATTCAATGTCAGATATCTTATCAAAAAAAATCAGTGCTATCTCTAATGTAAGATGGTAACTTAACAACATAAGGTAACAAAAATCCATGCAAAAATAAACCCATATTTGACAAAAACTATTTGTGGGCTGATACTATAGGTCTAACAGGAGACCCAGAAATACTTTTATGAATCTTGGGAATGCAGTAAAAAACTGCTATCTTACTATCTGCTGTATTAACTTTCACCTTCAGATCTGAGCAAGAAAAGTAGCCCAGTCTGTGGCCCTTTTTCAAAAGTACATCAAAATCTTCAACAACCTTATTATACTCACTTATACTACTTTCCTTATATACTTCATTATCCTGTAAATGCAACATACACATTTGAAAATACCGTTGAACATTTATAATCACTATTTTATTGCCCTTATCCAAAGGTTTAATAACAATATGATTATTCTTAACCAACAATTGCAACTCCTTCAATTCATGTACGGTCATGTTATATACCACTTTATGCTTATTCCTCACAAAATTTTCATGAGTACATTCCACAGCAAAATGAAACATATTAGAAAACTGTTTAAACCTTCATGCCTATATGGAAGAGCAAGATCACTTTTACAAACCACTTTGCTAGTGTCCAAAAGACTGTAGGCATTAACCATTACACATTCACTATCATCTTCACTCAGGTCTGAATTACAAGAATAAAAGTTAACATCATCACTATCATCTACTGAGCTTTCATTCAAGCAGTTTTCATTATGCAAAGAGCCCCCACCCCAACATTCAAAATTTATTCCCAGGTACTATTTTACAGAGGGCAGCTTGGCTAAGGTCATATTCACACAACTACATATGCACATAGTGACCGGCAAGAGATTAGAACCACCCACCTATCTAGCTATGCAGTCTAGATGACACAATACACAAATGTCTGACTTTTACAGGGTGTGAGTACAATTTATAGAGGATGACATCAGTGTTGTGTTGTAAGTAAAATGAGGTTGGGAGAAGGGTCAGACATTGATGTGGACTCACCCTGCAGTGTAAAATTAATCCACAGCTACTGGTTTATTGAGGTTATCAATAAATAAATTCATATTTACACAATTCCATACACACAGGTTGACAGCTGTGAGATTAGAACCCCCTCCCTATCTAGTTATATAATTTAGAAGGCGCAGTGTTTAATACAAACACCATTGCAGATGTCTGATTTTTACAGTGTGACAGTATATTCTAGATAGGATTAGCTTCTCATTCTATGTCAGAGAAGATATTATGATGTTGAATATTTTGTGTAAATCCATATTTGTTGATATGACAGAAGTTAAGTGCAATCTTGGGATCAATAATACATACATACATAATGTTGATTTATGTCAGCTATGCTGTCATTAATGTATACTGCAGAACTGAGGGTGACATGTACCTAACTGTCTTATGTATCTTTGACACACACTGGTGAAAATCACAATGGACAATGGATCATTCATGGATCATCACGTTATGATGGTGGTATTTAAACCTTAATGAATGGTACTGATATTAACAATGGTATATGCTCATGCATGGGCAATGTGATTGTCAGTAACAAGTAATACTTATTGTTCTAATGCAGGAGGGATAAAACATTATGATTTATCTGCTTCAAGGATGTATGCAGTTGTATATCATTTATAAGTGTCAGTGTTGTAGTACAAACCAAACTGTCCAGAATGAAGTGGTCAGTTAACCACACAGTTCACTGCACTTCACATGAGTAAATTAAACAATTTCCATTTAATGAAGTAATATAATACAGTAGCAGTACTTATGTATGTTGCAAATCTCTTTCTAAAGTATAATGCTGAGAAACATATTTGTGTGGATGTTGGCAAAGTGTAAACATTTGCGTGATTATATCTTGACATGTTGAACTAGGAATGTGAAGTACCGTTGTTTAGATGTAATTAGTGGTGTTCCACATGTTATATTATACCCTTCCTTATTAGCTCCAAAGCTCAATTCAAAAATGAGGTGCTGTGCTTGCTTCCCCATTTGTGCTTCAGTACACTGCAAGCAAATAGAGTTCTCTTTTGAAGGAAAATGTGAAAACCTTAATTTGGTTTGTCTTTTATTGCACATAAAGGTTAACAGTGATGTACCATTAAGCAATTGCACTGCTATTATATTATAAATTATAGTATTGCCACATTGCATACAATTACAATAGTTATTATGCTTACAGAAAGACCTGATGCATACATACCCTATTCCTCTCCTAGGTGAGTTACCTCTCTTGGTGTTCCTCACAGTTCACTGCAATGTCTTCAGCAGCTGTTAAAGAAGAAAAGACATGACAGTATATGCAATAACATTCTTGGTTGGCTACTGTATTCTATACAATTTAATATAGATTGATCAGTATACTTACACAAGTGAGGGATGTCAGTTCTGCTCTTCCTCCCATCAGCTAAGGAAGATCTTCTTGCACTATTTAGGTCACTATAGTAGTGACAGCACTCGTCTCCAGTGTGTGGGATGCCAGTTGCACTAGAGACAGCCTTAGCTATCCCATTCCAAGCCTCGTTCTTATACTGAGACTCAGTATAGTCCTCCTGCAGTATCTTATGTCTGCAGCACTTCATGAGGAACACCACAAAAATCGTGGACTCTTCAACACCACACCTCTATGCTATAAAATTACTCCCCCATCTCCCTTCCCAGCCATACCTGCAGATGTCAAGCAGCAACTCTAAGTATAAATTGGCACCAGATTACAATCTTGCTTTTAACGATTACTAAGTAAACATGCACAACTATACTAACTGCATTTACATGAAGGAAAGCAGAGAGAGACATTTTCAAATAAAGAGAAAGTAATTTTATAAAACAGCAATGGAAGTGTGAAACATGGCAGTGAGATTTGCCATGTGTGATGCTCAACCTATTCATTCTTTTTCAGAAAGTCAGCACTGACAGCTTCAGTCGTTTGTTATCCTTGGTGTTTTGAGGTTAAATAGGATGGCTTGGTACATAACTTTCTGGAATTACACACTGTAAAACGTCAGTTCATCAATGTAGGAATCAAACCTGAAGGAAAAATGCATAATTTTCAATCAAGATGATTATCACTGCAGCAGCAGACCTTCATTTGAAAATGTTCACTGCAGATAGACTGCATTCACTATGAATGGAGATATACATCAGATTGGCCTGTATGTCTTTGTGTTTAGTAGGTGTTGTGAAATCCATTCCTCTAAAAGAGTCATTATTAGTGTTTGTGAATGTATGTTACATGGATGGACTTTCATGAGCTGGTTAATACAGTTTTGGGTATGATACATATTTCACTACACACACTGTCCTAAACACATATTTGGGCTATGTGAGGAGAGAAGACAATGTTCACTTAAGTATTCTGCCCATCATTGAGATGCAATTGCATTTTTAAGTCATTATCATAAATACCCTGGTTAAATAATTACACACACTGTCAACTGTGTTTGATAACTAAATCATTAATGAGATATGCTACTTACAAAAATGAATTTATCAAAGCATTAATGAAACATTTTGTGAAATAAACATAATATGATACCCATTTGTTTGTAGTGTTATCTTCTAAATCAATGTGTTTTTAGAAATTGCATTCTGACAACCTTTGTAAAGGTAAGGGTCACCTGCGTTTGAACCCTGGACCACCTGTGTTCTACCACTAAAGGTCAGCATACTTATACTTTGTGCTATAGAGACACCTGCACAGCAGGTTGGTGTTTGCCACTCAGTACTATCCAGAGTGCTGATGTTCATCATTGTTGCTAAGCATATTTACTCTATGGGAAGCTGCCCAAATAAAATACTTTATTTTTTTCCTTAAGCAGGTAGAGTTGATTATCTGATGCTTAACAGTGATCAAGTACACAAGGCAAGAAATAGGGAAAAATTATATGATGTTCTGATGAAAGTAAATCATTCATCTGGTGTTATATTTTCTGCATTCCCTCCACACTGTGTGGATTTGAACCTCAGAGCAACACTGTTAAAGTACAAAAGTCACTGCAATTACAACTTCTGCCACAGAAACAAATATATTTTCATATGCTCATCACTCACTCATTAGAAATACTGTGCACTGTTGCCAAAACTGAGCTAATGGAGATAACAGAAATGAAACTGTTCACTCTTTCCTTCACTTGTCATCCATGTTTGTCCTCTGCTAAACAGTGCGGAAATTACACAGGCAAACAAACTATGTATAATGATTTAAATTGTACACAACAAAACACAAGCTGCATTTTCACATATGTTGCAAACATTACAATCAACATGGGGCGTCAAGCTGGATTCAGACCTTGTAACCTCTTTCCTGTTTCTTTAAGATCATTTTATTTCATTTAACCTGTGCTACAGTGACACTCATCTGCAAAGTGTAATTTCTTGTGTTATTGCTGTTCAGAGTGCTCTAGCAAAATGCACCTGTGCCACTCTAGAATGCTCTACTGATGGCATGCCAGATTAAATTTTTCAGTTTATACATTAGGCAGAGGATTGTCATTTAGTCCATTGAAATGCTATCGATCAACAGTGCACTTTAACAAAACCCATACAAATGAGGAGGCAAAAAAAAAAGAACAACTTGTCACTATTAACAAATATTGGGGAATAATAATAAAAAGGCATGACGGAAAATGTTTCCTAGATCTGTGTGTGCTATAACCTGATCATATGCTGAGAAAATATGCATTAACTCTGTCAGGTAGCACACTACTATCTGGAACTGAATCCTCAGCTCAGTGCAATAAGAACACACAATCTGCTGTGTTTTTATCCCTCTTTGTCATCAACACACAGCCAGAAATTCTTCCTTTCTCATTTGCTTAAACGTGTACATTAATAGGATATTGACAAATACCTTATGCTGATAATAGCCCATATAATTTTATCAGGTTGCTATTTCTTACCTTTACTTTCTGAGCATATTCCCCTCCTCTCAGAATAGCTAGAGTGTCATGGCCATCTGTTTGCATCTTTGTTTCAATGTGCAATATAGCTGATCAACATTTCAGACAGATTTTAAATACAGGATGGACAGTGTTCTCTTAGTACAACAATGTCAATGTTTTTAAGGTTGTTCTCATAGCCCTCAGAGTGTTTATGTTTTTTTATTATAAGTCTACTCTGAATGATTCAAGAGAAGAATCACTTCATTGTTGCTTGTTGTTGTAGTAGTGACCCAAGTACAACCCCTGTTCCTAAGGATATCAAGGTATTAAGCGGAACTATGTCAGCAACTACTGCCCCTGTCCAAAAAGGACACAGGTGAAACTCCTGAAGTGGATTTGTGGTTTCCCATCCAGTCATCCAAATTACATTTAAGTAGAGTCAGTGAGGGGCTCTACTTTATCTGAATTAGAAGTTTGTTCCAGAGTAAAGGTAACCTCTGTGAGGCATATCTGTCACTCCAGCAAGTCCTGTTGATGTCACATACTAGGTTGAGTTCTCTAGAGTGAGTGCATCTTATATCATTTGATTTATGAATATGCAGCATTTCCATTAGAGCAGGATCTGAGATTGCTTTATATGCAAGGCAGAGGTCACCTCTGAGCATTCTGTAAGACACAGAGTATAGTGACAATGATTTCAGTCTGTCAACATATGACATATGCTGAAGACCCTGAATTTTCTTTGTAAGAAACTCTTGAGGTCTTTCCAGTTGCTGCAATTGCTCATAATTGAGGTGTACAGGGGGGTTATAACCCTCTTTTGTTCTGGATGTAATGCCCTTACTTATGAGGTGGGTGATGTAGAAAGCCGTTTTTACCATTGTGGAGACATGATGGTCAAAGGAAAGGTTGCCGTCGACCTGTGTGCCAAATCTCTCACCACTGATCGCATGCTTAGGCTGTTGTTATTAATGTGGTAAAATGCAGGGATATTGCCCTTGCTGACGGGGATGATAATGCTTTTTTTTTTGTATTGCATTTTAGCCCATGACATTGACATCAGTCATTTGCCTGTGTAGGTCAATGTTGTAGGTGTTGACATCATTTGGAGACTCAGCTGCACCCAGTTTGCAGTCATCAGCAAATGTTGTCAGCTATAGGCCTTTTGTTTCAGCCTGTACATCCGATGTATTGATTCCAAACAATAGGGGCCCCAGCACACATCCCTGTAGAACACCACTGGTTACGGATCTGCTCGTAGAGGTAGAATCACTTATTTTGACTGTGTGTGTTTTACTGGTGAGCCAGTTTGCAACCCACCTTACAATATATGGGTTGATCTCCAGCTAAGTGAGTTTGTAAATGATGCCTGAGGGAGAAATGGTGTCAAAGGCCTTGCCCAGGTCAAGGTAGGCTGTATGCATGGATTTGCCTTCATCTAGGGCTTTGGTGACTGTCTCAATGAAGTCCATTAATTTCAAGAGGCAGGATCTCCCTTTAACAAAGCCAAACTCAGTTGGGTTGAGCATTTGGAGGTCTCCTATATCTTTGTTGATAAGGTCCATGACTATTCTTTCCATAGCCTTGCAGATTAGGCCAGGTCAGGTTTATGTCTTTATAGTTCCCGGGGTCTGTGGAATTGTCTCCTTTATGTAATGGGATGATGGTTCCTGTTTTCCATTCAGCACTTACAAAACCAGTTCTTAGACTGTGGTTTAAATGTTTACCCAATGGTGCAGCTACTACCTGTTTTAATCCATTTAGAATGCAACCTGGGATATTATCAGGTCCCATAAAGGCTGTATTTTTGCCTTTGGAGAGAGCATTTATGATCTGTTCCTTGAAGATACTAGGCGGAGGGCAGATTGTAAGGATGCTCTGGGGGATATGTGGTGGGGACAGGGGAGAAGTTTTCACTGAACTGTCAGAGAGCAGGTTGACTATTTCTCCGGGTTCAGTATATATGATGCTATTAACAACCAGTTCCGCACAAATCTGGGTTTTTCCATTAAAGCTTTCAATGTAGTTAAAGAAGGCCTTTTGATTATCTTTAGCGAAGGAGGCTAATTTGTATTCATAGTTAGCTTTTGAATTCCTTATAAGGTGTCTTATTTGCTTGTTCAAGCCAAGGCGGGAATGCTTCCAATTCAGAGAATGTTTCTTCCTGCTCTTGGACAGCAATTTATTTCTTTTACTGTATAACCTGTTAATGGCAGATGTCCGCTAGGCAGGCTTGTTCTTTCTTGAGGATCTTGTTTTGATACTATCAGGTACAGCTTAGTCAACACATTTGTATAGATGCTTATACAAGGCATTGGTGTAAATCTCAGTATAGATGTCCATGCCATCAGTAAGGGCAGGGTCTATGAAGCTATTAATGCTGTCATGTATTAGGTTGTAACTGGATTTGGATTTTTATTCTAGTTGCTGCTAATGGTGGTCAGATGTTACTGTTACTTTTAATGAGACTGATTCATGATCAGACCTCGCTAGAGAGAGCAGCATACATGGGGTGGTGAAAAGATCATCCGTGTTAGTGAGCACCAGATCCAGAATGTTTGGGGCCCTTGTGAGGGTGTCAACCAATTGGTCCAGGGCATTAGAGTTGAGGAACTCCAAGAACCTTTGGGCAAGTGTGTTAGGAAATGTATAAGTCATCCAATCCATGGATTGGTAGTTAAAGTCATCTAAAACCAGGGTGTTTAGTTTTATGTTGAGTGATTTAAGTAGATCCAAGTATGCAGTGTGAGTATCTTGGTTCATAGAAGGGGTCCTATAACTGGCAATAACTTGGAGAAGGGTCTTACCTACAGTCAATTGGACCTGGATTAGTTCAAGGGAATCTTTTTGTTTAACCAATCTAGAGATGTATTTTTTGATGACTATTGATATCTCGCACTTTCAGTTTGTGGTCTGAATGTGTGGAAGACATTATAACCTGATATGTCCAGGGTAGTTTCAGTGGCCTTAAACAAAGTATCTGTGACTACACAGATGTCAGCATTTTCTAAAGTGAGGGCTACTTCCAATGATTGCATTTTTAGGTTTGGATTCCTAGCTTTTAGCAGCATAACCTTGAGGTTGCTAGGTAACAATTCTGATTTTTCTCCCTGCAGTCCTAGGGCATGTGCATCCAATCATGTAGCTACCTACACCATGTTTACATCCCCTATGTCAAGTGATTTTTTTGTTAATCACGAATGCTATTGATTTCATACCTCATGTGCATCTTCACAGTGCTCAGTGGGCTGAATCTGCACTGCAGAAAGATAATGGTGTAGCTATAGAAGTGAAAGAAGGGGAGACTGGACACAGACAGACTATTATACTAGTTACTTGGAGAAGATTGTTTTACAGATCACTGCACTATTTCATAAGTAATGTTCGCCCTCTATACAAACTGCTTACATGTTTATATTTTGAATATACTTCTATATCGAACAAACTGCAGTATATGGTTTGGCGTTTGTAAACTAACGCTTCATCAGACATCAACATTGACAAATCAGAAAGAAGTAATAAAACACAAATTACAAATGTTAAAAAGTCTATCATTCATGGTGATATTCCCAATAACGTGCTCAGGGTCGTAACCCTTGAAATATTTAACTACAAGAACAAACTCTCACTATTGGCCTTAGAGCATTCAAAAGTAAGAAAATTTTGGTCGTCCCCATTTAAATAATCAACAAACGATTGCGGTTGCTCGAAAATGCCACCCCATAACAAAAGATATAGATCACAAAAGCGATTGTTTCTAAAACAGATGCCTGACGGAATCATCTGGGCCTATTTGTTGAGTATTGATGTAAAGAGTGATTTAACATCAAGAGTGACTAGAATATCTCCAGCATTAAACATGGAAAATCTCTGGTTAGAACATTGTTCTAACCAGAGATTCATCCTTCAGAGGCTTACCAAAAATACACAAGGACATGTTGAATCCTCCCTTGAGACCAGGATGGTTAACTGAACCACTGTCCATATATCTGGACAAGTTGTTAAAACCTATTGTCATGGGAATCGACTACATTTTGAAGGATACACCTCATTTTTTGGAGAACTTAGCTATTTTTAGCAGTTCCATGTTTAATGCTGGAGATATTCTAGTCACTCTTGATGTTAAATCACTCTTTACATCAATACCTAACAATATAGGCATGGAATATGTGAGAACATTGTTATGTGCCAAGAAGATGCCCAGTGATTCCGTGTCTAGATGCATGTCCCTTTTAGAAATTGTCCTTGAAAACAATGTCCTCTCTTATGAGGAGAGATACTACCTACAGACCAAAGTGGGAAGATTTATACATCTTCACTCCTGAGTTCGAATACAGGGAACATCTCAGATACTTTAATCGTTTTGTGGAAGATATCTTTTTGTTATGGGCTTACTTTTGAATGCTCTAAGGCCAATAGTGAGATTGAGTTCTTAGATGTTAAAATCATCAAAGGCAGTCATAGTTTTGAGACAGAAATTTATAGGAAACCCTGCTGGAGGAACAACCTTCTCCATCGCCATAGTATGCACCGTTAAGAATCAAACTCTAAGGGTCTCCAAGTTAACATCTCAAGACTTGGTGTATAATGAACATAAATCCCAGTTAGCTAGGAACTTTATTTCAGATGTTCAAAGAGTTATCATTCCTTACACCAACAAGAACAAACATGTGTTGAATATATTGAATAACAACTGGAGACTTTTGATGGCAGATGATAAGATCAAGAAGCTCATTGATGAGAGACCTCAATAGACTACTCTGTTATGATAGGGTCAACAAACCATCTTATAGATCCCTTACTAAGACAGGTACTCATCCCTGTCATACATGTAATCAGTGCAGATACATAGAAACTATTGATTGTTTTGTACATCCTTACACTAGGCGTACTTATTTTTTCAAGGGCTATGCTGATTGCAGGTCTGATTGCCTTATATATGTTGCGAGATGCCAGCAATGTTTTACCTTTTATGTAGGCATGACAACTAGGACCCTACGTGAACGCATCAGGGAGCACATTTATGCTATAGCCAAATGCAACACCACCAATGCATTAGCTAAACACATCAAGGAATTGGGACCTGCACATTGCTTTAAGTTTCAGGTTCTTGAACTTGTAGGCAGAACTGGCCGGTTAGGAGACATTAAAAACAAAGTTGAAGAAAGAGTTACAAGCCCATAGATTTGGCATAAATGATAGGTTAGCCCTTAAACCTTTCTTAGCCAATAGACCTTTAAGACACTAGAAAGGGTTTCAAGTTTGTTTGATAAATGTATTATTGTGATGTGTATGATGGATTAGTTCTTATGATTTTTTAAGTAACACATTCTAATGGTATAAGTATGCATGGTAAGATTTTTTAACATTTGTAATTTGTGTTTTTATTACTCTTATTCTGATTTGTCAATGTAAACACATGTTTTGTGTGTCACTCCTATTTAAACAGTTGGTCTTAAGCTGCTTTGATGTCTGATGACCAATAAACCTGTGTTTTGTCCATTGGAGACTCATCTTTATCGAGATTTTGCCTTATGGTGCACCTTCTCATGTTTTTTATACTTCTATATCGAATGAAAAAAAAAAGAATTTTGCAATATATGAAATTCTAAAATTTTACTGCTGGTATATTGCACATATAGCAGTATTTTGCTATTATTTGCTATTGCATGACTGCCTCAACCATGTGGGTGACTCAATGCATAGGATGAGTGACACACTGGATCGGGGCAGTGTATGTGATGATACATCTGCTGGGGAAGTGCTGGCATCCATGTGTCTTTGGTGTCACTCTTGGCTTAATGCACCTCCCCTCCACATCCTGTGACAATGATGATGACTGTTCCATGGCCTTTGTTCATTTGAGTTTGACATATGGTTGCATATACGTCTGATGCACAGAGTGGATAGGTACAAGCCTGGCAGCATGCAGGTAGCTTATCTTCTTACACATGGCATCGTATACTATAGGTTCTACACTTACTTTGATATTACTGCAGTCATGAGTCATGTGCTTTTTCACTCTGAGCTAATTGGATGAAGGGCACTGAGTAAACTCAGATCTGTAATATATAACATTAAGTATCCTGTTTTTTTTTTTTTTTTGCTTATTTTTACGAGTTATTTATACCACTTTTATTGTCTGCTGCATACTTTTATAGCTAGTTTCACTGTTTGTGAGGAATTAACTGGAAATTGTCTACATTTATTAAGCATCTGCTTGGGTTTTTTGTTCTGATTTCCTGCCCAGGAGTGTATCATATAACTTGTTTGTAGTTAAGCTTTCTCTAGAGTCTCCTTGCTCCTTTATCTATTGAAACCTTTCATTTAAAGGCTCACTGCTGCTTTTCTGCTGTGATAAACATTTCTGCAGTTTTTTTTCTGCCTACGTCCTACGTAGTGTGGGTATTTGTAGCATTGTCTATATTCAGGTTTGTGTTTGGGGCCTAGCTGTTAGTGGAGGCTGTGTGTCTGAGCACATGTTCAAGGCCATCTTAGCTTAGCCAAAGCCACACTGCATTTCAGTGAGAGGGGATTGCTTATGGTCATTGGCCGATTGGGGTTACCTGGACTATGGCTTGGAGTAAGCACCTCATTGGTTCTTTTGAGCTTTTTTTAAAGTTGTTTCTGGTTTCAACTTTCTGTTACCTAAGAAGTTAACCTGTGAGTGTTTCTGCCATTTCATACTGAGCTAATCGGAGGAAGAGAACTGAGCAAACTCGGATCTGTAATATATAACTTTAAGTATCCTGTTTTTTGCTTATTTTTTACAAATTATTTATAGCACTTTTATTGTCTGCTGCATACTTTTCTAGCACTGTGTGTGAAGTATTAACTGGAAATTGTCTACATTTATTAAGCATCTGTTTGGGTCTTTTGTTCTGATTTCCTGCCAAGGAGTGTATCATATTGTTTCCCACCCTCCCTGCCTATTGGTATTGTGTTCTTATACTTGGTGGCTTTGCAGTTGCCTGCCCTTACTGTAAATTTGATAAGGGACACTCCTCCCAGTCTAGTGTCATTACTTCTATCTAGCTAATCCAGAGAGAGCATTTGAGAAGGCCAACCCACTTTCTGCTCCTTCTTTCCCCTTTAAACTTTACAAAAAAAATTCTAAGCTTGTTTCTGCCTTTTCTGTAACTAGTCTAGTCCAGATAACAGATTTGCTGTATCCAGGACTGTTTGTAAGCTTCTGAGCCCTCAAGCCTTTCTGTGTTGGAGGGAAGCCTTCTAGCTTAATTTTGTTTCTTAGAACTTGAATTTTTTTTTAGTTTCAGCACTCAGATTTGTTTCTTTGAGCTCAGCACTTGTTCAGAACTCATTGCAAGCACTAAATAAGCTGCAAATTACTACAGCACTCAACTCACTTCTCTAGAAGAAAACAGTTTTTAGTACTTAATAAATAAGCAACTATCCAGGCATGTCTAAGGGTCAGCTCCCGGTGTTTTCTCCTGTCTACCTGATGAATCTGGGCATCTTGGGGCAATGCAGCAATTGCCCCATGTACACAGACAACCCTCTCCTCCTACCACCCAACACTACAACCCATGAGTGATGCTCTTATATAGCCAAACTGGAAGCAGAGCTATCTTCACCCAAGACTGCCTAGACAGTCTAGAGGAGAAGGTAAACACTTGCACCACACCACAATCATCACATAGTCCCTCAAAACCTACACCACTAAAACACACACATAGAAACACAAAACACACACCTACATTCACGGAGGCTCTTAATAAAAATCTGCCCAAGCAACAGGGACCTCCAAAGCAAAAATGCAAACAATCTCCACCCCCCCAACACAACCCAAATGACACATAAACCACAAACTCAGTGTGCCACTCAACCACAGACCATAAGGCATTACAACATACTACCCAATACTCTAGTCATACATGACTCTATAGTCAGGCACACTGATGTTCCCCTGACCAGGCTAAACAAGGAGAAAGTTACTTTCAGCTGCATGTTGGGTGACAGGATCCCCTCATAATGCACACACTAAGGTCACTCCACAACAAGTACAAATATGACTGTGTCATTGTCCATGTTGGTGTGAATGACCTGAGACGTACCTCCCTGGACTACATGAGTAGAGACATGAAGGAGCTGTCTGATCTTGTAGCCTAGGCAGGTATGACCCTAGACCTGAGTAGCATCCTGCTGTCACCCAGAATGGTACCACAGTACAAGGACAAAATGATTGACTTCAGCAATTGGCTAAGCTTCTGGTATCATTCTAAGGGGATCCAGTATCTGTCTGCCTGGGATGACATGATCAACAAACCACGATGCTTTGCCAGAGATGGCCTGCACCTGTTGCCCTTGGGATTCCGGATATTGGCTAAGGCTCTTGCCACCCCCTATAGTGCCTTTTTTAGGCAAGGTTCAAATGACAAATTCACCACCGTAACAGGTACAAGCAAGCAAAATCTGAGGGTAATGCTACTCAATGCTGGAAGTCTAAACTTCAAAATGCACTCACTCGAGGCACTCCTTAAAATGGAGAACATCGACATCTGTGCAGTGCCAGAGACCTGGCTCAAGGCTCCAGAGAGCACCCATGCATTACTTAACTATAATTCATACCACACCTTTCAGCCACCTAACCTGGACTGAACCACTAAAGGTGAAGGTGTGTCCATATTCATTAAGGATATCCACACCTTCAGGCTAGTTGCTCAGCATAATATATCCGAGATTATCCAAGTGCGACTAACTCTGGGCAAGAACACAATCCAAATTGTAGCTTGCTGCAGATCCCCCACCATGTCCCAGGATTCCCACTCCTTATTTCTTGATACACTGGAAAATATTAGGGTACAACCTAACACCCTAATAATGGGCAATTTCAACTACCCTACCGTTAACTGGGAAAACTATTCATGTACCAACTCTTGTGCTCAACGTTTTCTGGAATTCATAAATTCCAACGCCTTGGATCAATTTATCCACACCCTCACCAGGGGCAGCAATATCCTAGACCTGGTCATTAGCAACATGGGCAACCGGTGTTCCACACTAGAGGTCAATTCCTTGTTGGTCAGATCTGACCACAAGCTAATCACCCTAGACATCCACATCCCGCCCCCACCACATATTAGGGAAACCACCGTAAAAATTGTCTCCAAAGTCAACTTTACGCTTCTTAAGACAGAAGTGGCAAACTTCATGACACCCATGCTGATGGACAACAGAGGTACGACTGCTGAATCTTACACAAATGCACTTTATAATCACTTACACAAGTGCATGGATCGTGCAATCCCTAACAGAACCAAGATGCTATCCTCCAAAAAAAGGAAGCCAACCTGATGGTCCCCTGCCATAAAAAACTCTACAACAGAAGAAAGGAACTGTTGCAAAAGAGATTGAAATCCCATGATTGGAGGAACTCCCTGGCCAGCCTCAGTAAGAAGCTGAGATCCCTCATAAAATCCTCCAAAGCTAGTTATGAAAACAAAAGCACCACTGATTCTAAAGACAACCACAAAGCATTCTATAGATATGTGAAGAATCTCAATGGCAACACTCAGATCTGCTCTGAGTTACAGCACAATGGCACTAAATATACAGAACCAACTGATATTGCCAACATCCTGGCAGATAGGTTCAGTGCTAACTTTACCCCCCTCTCATCCCCTAAAGGGCCCATCTCTATACTGGAAGAATGCAAAGTTCCTGTAATCATGGCTGCACAGGTAAAAAAACACACTCTCCAAAGCCAAGAAGACAGCATCCAAGGGACCTGACAACATGCCAGGCTGCGTTCTACACAAACTACAGAATGAACTGGCACCCCACCTAAGTACCATGTTCAATCATAGCCTCACCTCAGACTTTGTGCCCAATGAATGGCACACAGTAACAGTTATCCCACTCCACAAAGTGGGAGCCACCTCGGACCCCGGGAACTACTGCCCTATTAGCCTGACGAGCTTGGTCTGCAAGGCTATGGAACATATCATCATGGAACTTATAAATAATGACATTGGTAATCTCCAAACTCTGGACCCCACCCAGTTCGGGTTTGTAAAAGGCAGACCACATCTTCTAGACCTGATAGACTTCTTTGAAGCGGTCACCAAAGCTGTAGATGAAGGTAAGGTGGTTCACACAGAATAACTAGATCTCGCCAAGGCTTTCAACACCATTCCCCACTCTGGAATTATAGATAAACTCACTAAACTAGGTTCAAATCCCTATGTCACAAGATGGGTTGCCAACTGGCTCACAGACAGAACCCACACTGTGAAAGTAGCAGACTCCAAATCCAACTTCAGACCAGTGACAAGTGGAGTACCACAGGGTTCAGTCCTGGGTCCTCTCCTATTTGGTATCTACTTCTCAGAAGTACAGGCTAGCACAGAAGGTCTTTGGCTAATGAAGTTCGCAGATGACTGCAAACTATGAGCCATAATCAAAACTCCTAATGATGTGGACATCCTACAAAAGGGCCTCACTGATGCAGATGTGTGGTGTCAAAGCCATGGCCTCAAGCTCAATGCCAAAAAGTGCATTGTCATCCCTTTTGGTAAAAACTCTGTGCCTATGAACTACCACATAGGCAGTAGTCTACGTAACATCGAAAGTGTGATAAGAGACCTTGGGACACATTGGACAGTAGTCTCTCCTTTGATAATCACATCACCACAGTAGTCAGGAAATCCTTCTATGTGGCACACCTCATCACAAATGGTTTCTCATCTAGGAAAAATGAGGTCATTGTTCCTCTCTACTCGTCACTCATTAGACTCATTATAGAGCACAATGCCCCTTTTGGTATGTACCTCACAATACATCTACAATAACTGGAAAGGCCACAGAAATACCTCATAAAGAGGATTACCAGCCTCAAACAGATGCCCTATGCAGACCATCTCAAAAAACTCCAGCTTTACTCCGTCGTATATTTCCTACTCAGAGATGATCTCTGCCTAACATACAAAGCTTTGTCAAACCCAAAGCTGTTGGACATGCTCCACTTAAAGAAATCCCTCAGAGCTACACGCTCTAGGGACCTAAACCTTGTCACCACAATAAACAGAACATCATGGAAGAATAGATTTCTGTCCCAGAGACTTCCCATACTCTGTAAGAAACTACCTATCTATATCAAACAAAGCTTCTCATTAGCACTCTTCAAGAAAAATATTGATGATTGGATGGGAGATAGGAAATTCACCCCGGTGATCACTTCTGTGGCTCTGCACAACAGGGGCACAGGAAAATAATTTTCTTGAGTGGCAAAAGCCAGGGTACCTTTTGGCTAGGCTTATATAGGCCCTAAGGCCAATAGCCTAGTACCTACCGATGAGCCTATGAACCTATGGAGTTGTCTCTGTCTAATGCTATGCATACACAGACTTTACATGAGTAAGTAACATTTGTGGACTTTGGATGGTATCACTTTTAATATTTGTATGTGCTTAGGTTGTTATGTGTATTCTTTCACTGGTGACTGTGTTTGCTATCATTTTACTCTTAGTTGCTGAGTTTATTTGCTGATCTTTGAGTCTTAGGTAGTGAATATGAGTGCTGTCCTTTGCCTGTTAGCCAGAGCAAGGGCATAGTGTGCATGTCTACATCTGCCAGCTACCTCTGCATCTTTAAGTTCTCCATCAGAATCCCCGTGTGTATGTGCTGGTGGTGCTGGTCCTGCCTGTTGTCCAGGAATGTGTGGTCCTGGCCCTTGCCCCTTTTGCCACTGCTTCCTCAAGATGATATTGGGAAACAAGGCACAGACTATGAGAATTTCTGCACAGGTATCTGGGTCATACTGCAGGACAACCCCAGATGTATTTAGACAGTGGAACCATGACTTCAACATGCCAAACACATGCTCTATGTTGTTTCTAGTTTGAGTGTGAGCATTGTTGTATTCTTCCTCTGTGGGTGTGTGCATTTCTTATTGGTGTCAAGAACCACAGATCCAGTGCATAACCTGCATCACCCAGGAGATGGCCTTGTGGAACATCACCCCTAGCAAACCTTGTGTACAGCCACAAGGTGTGCCATATGTGTGAGTCATGATGACTGCCTGGATTGGCTGCACAAACACTGAGGGTGATCCTTTGGGCATTACAGACAGCCTGACAGTTGATTGAGTGGAATCCCTTCCTGTTGATGTTTGTCTTCCCTGTTCACCAGGTTGGGCTTTTATTTCTATGTGACTGTAGCCTTTGGCCTCCAATACTTAAAGGAAGTATGGTTCAGCATAGAATTTATGCCTTGCTCTTGGTCTCTTCCCTGGTGTACATGGAAAAACTGATGTACTCCCTTGCATGTTGTAGCATTAAGATATTGGTGAAATATTCTGGAAGCTGAGGCATGGGACACTCCTAGTATATCTCCTGTAGTTCTCTAGAATGTACCAGTAGTTAATATCCTCAATGCTGTACATACCTTAGTTTCTACTGGGATATGTTTCCCTCAATTTCCAATAGGTCTGAGTTAGGTGAGTCAGCGCTTGCAGCATTCCTATAGTCTTTCACTATTAACCTCATATAACTAAGCTATTTCAATATCATGCAGTCCCTTCTTCCTCTAGGACGAGGTCTATTAGGAGAATTGTAGGTTTGACACTGCTACAGATTTACATACAAGAGAGCAACAACAGCGCCTACTATTGTTTTTTTTTTTCTAAATGTGATGGTGGGTGTATCCCAGTAGGTTTTGGTGTTCAAAACCAGGGGCTACACTATCTCTACATGGCTACTTTGTAGCTTCCTAAATGGATCTGCCATCTTGGGTTAGTTAATTAGCATGATAGCAGTGCAGAAATTAACTATTCATGAATCTGGCCCAATGTTTTTAACTTCTGTACTCAGCAGACTGATAATTCCCAATTCTCCTTCATCCCAGGTGTTATTTTATTTCTTTATGCCCTACATACAGAATTCTCCATCATACTTTGCTTCTTATTGAAATGTACTTTTTTGTATTACTTTACATTATTGCCTTGTATTTTTCTCTTACCTTTTTTACCCAGACCTTTCTTTCTTTTTGCACTTGTTATTGCCTTTGTCCCCAAGATCTATGTATGCTGCAAGAATAGGTGGAGAATTAATTACATTATGCCCTCCTTCTATGCAACCATTCCCTGGTTTTGTGGTGGCAGTATAGTCCCAGACTATTCATTGTTTACTCCATCTCTTTCTGTCTGTGCCCAGTTAGTAAAAATGTTCATGCAGAGTTCTTCATCTCTGTGCAGTGCGTGCCTACTTTCTGCTGTTTAGGTTATTTCAGCCACACTTCCTTGCCAGATGCTGTCTCTGCATATTCCATATTACTGTCTCTGATGTTGTCTGAAGTCCTCTATGAAATAAAATTGCTACTCACTTCACTCATCCCCTTGCCTTTTTACTCACACTCTCTCGATAGGTAGTCATAACACAATATAGACTACTCCTGTTTAACTTTCAGTTTTGTTTCTTCTAATTGAAAAATATCCCCATCCTCTTTAGATGTTCCCTGCATTCTCCTTATTCTGACAGGATTTAATAAAATCCCAATGTTCCACATAATTAGCTGCATCTTTGTTGGTCCTTTTATTCCCTATTTACTTTATCGTTGCTCTTATTCAGCATGACCCTTTGTCCAGGCTTGCTCTCTGAGTTGAACATAAGTGTCCTTTGGAGGTTGCCTATGTTCTACTTCCCTACCTTTTGGTTCTTGCATTTGCATGGGTATACACAGGGCATGGAACTCTTTAAGACTTTATTTTGTTTCTTTCCAATATTCCTCACACTAATACATCACATTACATGCTGATTCACTGCTGATGTCAAGGTCAGTCTGGATCATTTCATTGCTCTTCCCTTCTTACATTGCTCACTAGTCTGATGATCCAGCTATTGTCATGTGATAGTCCATTACTGTTTCCTGTCTTTGCAGTCATATATCTCTTTGCTACAATACATATCCACCACAATTCATTTTTTTACATTTGTCTTTGATTTATTCTTTACCTTGCTTTTTCACGTGCCCCCCCCCCATTACATTGATTTTCACGCTATCCAGTTGCCAGTCAACAATAATTGCTTTTCTCTTCTTGGCTTAGATATTAAACGTATGTTTATTGTAGTTTATTGTCCATCACCGAGTAGTTATGAAAAATATATTGCTTAACCTAGAGGACTGGGTCCATGCCCTCTTCCCTTTGACTGTATCACCCATCACTGCTATAAGAATTTCTTCAGTTATTCCATTTGCTTATAAAGTTTTGGTGTTGTGTTCCTTGAGACATATTTCACAGCATAAAAACTTGTTTTATTTATTACATCCTTCCTACACAGTCCA